>NC_079415.1:31726840-31832048 GCF_026213295.1 Gadus chalcogrammus | reverse complement strand
AAGACGGATAAAGATGAGCAGAGAGAGAGAGAGAGAGAGAGAGAGAGAGAGAGAGAGAGAGAGAGAGGGGGGGGGCAGAAGACAGACAGAACAAGGAGGAAGAGAAAGAGGGAGAGAGAAACGAAGAAGGATGGAGAGATAAATAAAGAGAGAGAAAGAGAGAGAGAGAGAGAGAGAGAGAGAGAGAGAGAGAGAGAGAGAGAGAGAGAGTAGGATTAGGAGTCTCAGTGGGAGGAATATGTAGGAGGTCTTGTCGTGCGGCGGCTATGCTACCCGGTGGCTAAAAGTACCACGTTTTGTTCTCCAGCCTTTCCTCTCGGCTTGCACGGAACTGCCCTACCTGCTCCTAAATGACCTTTATTCACTGTCTAAGTCGCAGAGTCTACGGATATTATCATGCACACCAGCATAATTCAATGGCTGGGTTGTGTCGACCCCCAAGGCGAAGGGTACCCGGTTCAATACCCTGCAGCCAAAGCTGTCTGCGTCCTTTGGCAAGTCGCCCTCACCTGGTACCTACTCCTCCATGACCTTATCTAAAGAAGCCACTTTGGGAAGAAAACCCTCCATATGACTGATGAATAGTACGAAAAACGAAATAATAGGAGGTTGAGTTTCGAGAGAGAAACGTTGTCACTGCTGTGTCTAGTGATAATCAAAAGTGATGTCCCCGTCATATGTCCTTACTTCTGTTTTACATTCAGAATAGCACCGCTGCCGAGAGGCCTTTTTGTCCTGTTTTTCTGAAAGAAAAAAAAAAAGAAATGTTCACCTTGACTTTAGATTTTAACATTATTATGCCAAAGTCAGAGTGGCCATTTGGGGATGGGGCTGGACGGGGGGAGGAGGGACGGGGGGATTCATTGGCTCCATGCCGAAAGCATACTTAGCCGAAAGAAAGACGGAATGGTCAAATCTAATGGGGAACCAATGATGGGACTGCAACATATCTGACTCCAGATGGTGTTCGCATTAGTTAATGAAGATAGCCTTTAATTGAGGTCCTGTCACCCAGCCCGACACAGTCAAACGAGAGTGGTGAATAAAAACACGTGAATAAAGTGCAAAGCGCAGTAATTAAAATCAACAAGGGGGGGGGGGGATCCAATCTCGACCCATTTTTCGGCCGTCATTATCTCAAAGACTTTTTCTGAAACTACGTTGGCATGAGTCACGCTGACTCAAACGTCTTTGTTCGTCCATGAAAGGAGAGAGAGAGAGAGAGAGAGAGAGAGAGAGAGAGAGAGAGAGAGAATTGAGGTACATCTAAAGGGACAGAGAGACAGAGAGAGTGGACCGGAGGAAGGGTTATTTTTCTCTGAAATGAACCCGACCGCCTCTATTGTGATTCGATGTCGGAAACGCTGTTCTTCCTTTCATTGCTCATTCTGAGAGTCATGATACCCCTCTGAGGAACAAGAAGGGGGCGACCATATTCTGAGTGTGTTCTTTGTTTTGAAGGGGAAAAAAATAAAATGCTATCAGTTTGGGGGCTCGGGTCTTGACTACCACTCCTTGAGTGAAATCCGCTCGCGCCACCGAAAGAACCACAGAAAGACTGTAATTCACGCAGTTTTTTTCATGGTTAGCGAGGTAGAATAAGATTGACCCTTTTCTACTTGTCGAAGCCATACATTTTTCATGCGTAGATATTTAAAGACACTTCCACACTGCGTCGAATACAACGGGCTCATTGACCGAAAAAATTTCATTTACTCATGCGTATCGTTTACCCATGCATGTCGTGTTACAATTAGAGGTGTGGTACAGTGACGAAAACATGGGCAGATGTGTGTTACAACACACAATTATGTTCAGCGTGAAATTACTAGGGGATGAGACGTCATTTGTAATGTTTTCCATATCACCTTGATGAAAGACAACATAAAAAAAAAAGCATTCAGGTTAAATGTGACTGGGGTAACTTATACTTTTACCCTCAGACTTGGTTGCATGGAGACACTTGGATATTATGTTTAGAGTCTGTTTAAACGAGTATCTAAAACGAGTATGAAACATTTAAAACGAGTATGTTTTATATGTGGGACGATTTTCCTTGGTTGAAGATATATAATAGACAAAGAAAATTTGCTTTGGGACATTGTATTGTAAAATACTGATAAACTTTCTTTCTCTTTATCCCTTCCCCCCTCTCACACCCTCACTCTCTACTCTCCCACCCACAGGGACATCTACCAGAAATGCTGCCCTTCATCATCTCATCAGCCTCTTCCTCTCCGCGGCGGTCCGAGCCCAGGACACACAGCTCTCGGAAGCGATGGCGGCGGCGGCCATGTCCTCCGCCGTCTCGTCCCCGTCGTCGTGCGACGCGCTCTGCTCCTGTGAGGAGAAGGACGGCGTGCTCTACCTCAACTGCGAGCAGAGGAACATCAGCAAGATCTCCCAGATCAAGGTCCCGCCCGACGTGCCGTTCCACCTCAACCTCTACAAGAACGACCTGGTGGAGCTCCACGCCGAGGAGATGACGGGGCTGAAGGGCGCCCTGTCGCTGCACCTGGGCGCCAACAGCATCCAGGAGCTGGAGCCGGGCGTGTTCGGCGCGCTCGGCGCCCTCAAGAAGCTCCACGTCAACAGCAACTTCCTGGTGACTCTGAAGGAGGACACCTTCCAGGGACTGGTGAACCTGGAGTACCTGCAGGCCGACACCAACTTCATCCGGGTGGTGGAACCGGGCGCCTTCAACAAGCTGATCCGCCTGAAGGTGCTCATCCTCAACGACAACTCGGTGGAGTTCCTGCCCACCAACATCTTCCGCTTCGTGCCCCTCACCCACCTGGACCTGCGGGGCAACAAGCTCCAGACGCTGCCCTACGTGGGCTTTCTGGAGCACATCGGCCGCATCATGGAGCTGATGCTGGAGGACAACGACTGGGTGTGCGACTGCGACGTGCTGCCGCTGAAGATCTGGATGGAGAACATGCGGGCGCAGTCGGTCATAGGGGAGGTACTCTGCGGCAGCCCCGACTACCTCCGTGGCATCACCCTGGCCAAGGTGAAGCGCGACGTGCTCTGCCCGTCCCACGCGGACATCAACCTTGAGGAGCCGTCCAAGTCGTTGGATATCGTGGTCACCCCCTCGTCCAAGGCGGATCAGATTCCCAAGGTGATTGACGGCCGGGATCCCACGTCGTCTCACCTTCCCGAGAGCCCGTGTGTGGAGCAGTGTTCCTGCCACAATCACCCCGTGGCGGGGTTCCTGATGCACTGTCAGGACAGGGGGATTCAAAGGGTGTCGGATATCGGCATTTTGCAGCAGAGCCCCACCAAGCTTGTAATGACGGGAAACATGATTCAGAAGCTGCTGAAGTATGACTTTGTCACGTACGATAGCCTGGAGCTGCTCAACCTGGCCAACAACAGGATTGATTCCATCGACAACGAGACCTTTCTCAGCCTGAGTGGGCTGAAGAAACTCTACCTTAACGGCAACCGCATCGAGAAACTGTTTTCCACCATGTTCGTGGGCCTCCACAACCTGGAGTTCCTGTATCTGGAGTACAACCTGATCAAGGAGATCGCTCCGGGCACGTTCAATCCCCTGCCGAATCTGCGTCTGCTGTCGCTGAACAACAACCTTCTCAGCGCGCTGCCACCGCAGATCTTCCGTAACGTGCCGCTGACCAAGTTAAACCTGAGGAAGAATCTACTTATGCATCTGCCGGTGAGCAACGTGCTGGATCAGCTCGAGTCACTGGAGCAGATCTACTTAGAGGACAACCCTGGGACTGCAGCTGCGACCTGCTCAGCCTCAAACCGTGGGTGGAGAAGCTACGCAAGGACACGGTGGTGGGCTCCATCTTGTGTCACACGCCCAAGAAAATGTCACACGCCGAGCTCCGCGAGCTCCGCCACGAGCTGCTCTGCCCCGGGCTGGAGGCCTTCAACGCCTCGCCGCCCGGGGGCCAGGAGAGCGCCACGGCGTCGCTCTGGCCCGCCGCGGGGCACAACGCCGGCGAGGGCGCCCGCGGCCTGCTGGAGTCGCTGACGGACACCGTCCCACTGTCGGTGCTCATCCTCAGCCTGTTGGTCGTCTTCCTCACCATCATCTTCTGCGCGGCGGGGCTGGTGGTGTTCGTGGTGCACCGGCGGAGGCGGCGGCGGGCCAGGAAGAAGGCGGCGGCGTCGGGGTCCGACGAGCCTTCCCGCGGCGGGGAGAACAACAACAGCGGCAGCAGCCCCATCCACCTGCACTACAGCATGTACGGCCAGAAGACCACGCACCACACGCTCACGCAGCGCACCGGCTCGTCCTCGCTGTACGAGGAGCGAGCGCACAGCCCCGTCGTGCAGATCTGCCGCAACCCCACCTACTGCGCCCAGCACAAGGAGCACGAGGTGGACGGCGGCGGTGACTACGGCCTGGACGACCTCGGCGGCAAGCAGCAGCCCCGCCACGTGTGTCGGGGCATCATGGAGCGGGAGGAACACCTCCCCGCTCACCGGGAACCCCAACCCCCCTGCTGCAGCACCCGATGCACGTCGGGGGGCCCAAGTTCTGGCCGCCGACGCCCGGGGAGTGCCCGGCAGAGTTCATGACCCTGGGGAACCCAAACTCCCTGTACCGGAACCTCCTGGAGAGGGAGAAGGAGCTGCAGCAGCTGGGCATCACCGAGTACCTGCGGAAGAACATGGCCCAGCTGCAGCAAGGCGGCGTGGAGATGGGGCAGCAGGGGGCCGCCGCGCACCAGGAGGAGCTGAAGCTCATGGAGGCCCTGATGTACTCGCGTCCGCGCAAGGTCATGCTGGAGCAGACCCAGAACGAGTACTTTGAGCTCAAGGCGAACTTGCACACGGAGCCGGATTACTTGGAAGTTCTGGAGCATCAAACCACGTTCAACTGACTTTAGGGGGACGGGACAATAGACGATGAGACGAATTGAACAGCAACACAAAAAAGACGTATATATATATCTATAGATCTATAGATGTGTATATTCTATAACAAAACAAGTGCCTTGTCTATTTTGTCCTCTAGTACTTTTTAGAATAGTAGAACCTATCTATCACCCTATCCACATCTTGTAGCAGTTTTAATCGTAGCACAGAATGTATTTGATTCATCGTCACGCTACCAAATTATTTGGGGGTTATTATGTTAATTGTTTTAATTTATCTTCCGCTGACTGCGGTGATATGTAGCCCGTGACAGGTATAGCATTTGGACAACGTTTTTCTCCGCTCAATTGCCTTTAGCGACTGATAAACTGTCATACTGCAGCAAAAAATGGAAATATGTTTCTGAAAGTGCTGCTGCTTTTTTTGCCCAGGTTAATACTCTCAAAATTGGCAAATTAATTAAAACTGGCGATTGGCTGAAAACTACACAGCAATCGTTTTCTTTTCATACCATATGATAATATTGTTATCAACGCAAACAAATGGGTTTAAGGCAATGTGTGTATTGCAAGATATAACATGGACAAAACAGGACAACAGTGATATTCCTCTGTGAATACTATTTTGTCAGCAACAGACAATTCTTATCCATTTAAAATCTTGGGGTATTTCATTTGTTTTATTTCATACCTGGTGGTATTCATCAAAACTATTGGTATTCACTTTTTGTTTTCCTTCCATTTAGTTTATTTTGTAAATGAGCACTTAAAAATGTATTACAAATTTACTGTAATCTTGTCAAATATGCATTGCACTTATCAGATGCCATACGGTAATGCATGACAATCAAACACAACGTCCTGCTGCCACATACCCACAACCACGTGTTTGCTGTGATATTTTAGACATGTGTGTGACTGTGTGCGTGTGTATGTGTGTGGGCACGTGCGCGTGCAAGACTGTGTGTGTGGGCACATGCATCCGCGCCTGTATGCGTGCATGGCGTGCATTTGAATACGTGTTCATACGAATGTGTTTGTATACGAAAGCACGCGCGTGCGCGAGAGTGTGTGTGTGTGTGTGTGGATGCTAGCGTGTGCGCGTATGCATGCGTGTGAGCGCCGCCGTGCATGTGCTTCTTGACACGCTTGCCTCGCACATTTCAGTTGACACCTCCGTCTCTCTCTTCTATTTTTTTTCCTATTGAAGCCGTTTGGAATCAAACGTCCGACAGCAATCTACATCAATCACTCTCTCATCGGGCAGATTTTCTGCCTGCCTGAATCGGGCTGGTTGGATGGACGGGTGTGTGTGTGTGTGTGTGCGTGCTCGCGTGCGTGTGTGTGTGTATGAGGGGGGGTGGGGTGTCCTACAGGGAGACGCTTGCACACATGGACCACTTGCAGACGAGCAGACTTTTTTTTTTTTTTTTCTGTTAAAATGCCGCAACAGACTTCCACATCGGAAAAACACGGATATTCCGAGGAAATACCCCATGACGGAGTTCCACATAACCCGACCTGCCGACACAACGCTGCTGGTTCCTTAGCACAACATTCGGACGAGCGAGTTGTACTGCAAGTGTCTCCATTTAAAAGGCCGCTCCCACACACACCCTTATAGCTTTGTTCTGGCCTTCTGGGTGCATTTATTTATTCTGAATATTGTGTAAATAGTTATGCTACATTATATATGATTTGATGATTCGTATTATTATGGTTTGTTTTATTGTTTGTGTGCCTTTAGTGCTGTACAGACCTTTCGAACGAGAAGTTGTAAATTGATAGAAAAAAACAAATAAATTGAATACTACTTATGGACATTGGGGTGGGACCCCCAACTGTAAAACCAGTTTGGTTATTTGATTTTGAGCCTGTGCCCGGAACGCTAAACAATTACAGTGTGAATACTGTCATGTAGATTGCGTGATGTGAGTGTGTGTGTGTGTGTGTGTGTGTGTGTGTGTGTGTGTGTGTGTGTGTGTGTGTGTGTGTGTGTGTGTGTGTGTGTGTGTGTGTAGATGTAGAATATAAGTTAGGAATGTGTGGACTAGGATTGTGTGTGTGTATCTCTGTATCTGTACATTTATGTGTGTGTGTGTGTGTGTTCGCACTAATAATGTGCAACACCCTACTCATCACCCATTCATACTGGTTGATTTCCCCCGTGCGGCCCTCAGAACACACCAAACACCAGCCCGGTGTCACCTCAACTCAAACGATCCGGAAAACCGAAGCGGCTTTTACACGTTCACCTGTCAGAGTGAAACCTATCAGTCACGGCAAAGCGTTCCCTGCAATGTCAGCGTGGAAACATTAGCTCTCGCCCGCTCAGATTGCCTCACCCCCAGGCGCGCGCGCGCGCTCTCTCTCGCTCTCTCTCTCTCTCTCTCTCTCTCTCTCTCTCTCTCTCTCTCTCTCTCTCTCTCTCTCTCTCTCTCTCTCTCTCTCTCTCTCTCTCTCTCTCTCTCTCTCTCTCTCTCTCTCTCTCTCTCTCTCTCTCTCTCTCTCTCTCTCTCTCTCTCTCTCTCTCTCTCTCTCTCTCTCTCTCTCTCTCTCTCTCTCTCTCTCTCAGACACGGATGATGGTTGTCCAATAAGGGGCAAACTCAATCCCGGAGAACGTGGGCCGAACGTAATCATCCCGGCTGTCACGCCGTAACGGATGCTCCAATTGTGTGGTCTTTGTGCGGATAGAAATGTTTCAGAACACGTGTGTGTGTGTGTGTGTGTGTGAACTCGTTAGGTGTTTTAGGGTTGAGGGGGGGGGGTGGCCTTGGGGTCTCCAAAGCTACCAAAAGTCCCCTTGTGTTATTGGTTCACTGTGTGCTTGTCAGTCTCGTGTTTGTGGGTATATTTGGTAGGATGTGTATGTGCATCGACGTGTCTCTATGTGTGTGCTTGTGTCTGTTTTTCTCTCTGTGTGTCTGTGTGTCTGTGTGTGTGTATCTGTGCATTTTTGAGTGTTTGTCTGTGCCCTTTAGTGTTTGTGTGTATGTGTACTTCGCTGTGTGTGCGGGTGTGTGTGTTTGCGAGTGTGTGTGAGTGTGTGTGCTTGTTTTTTTGTGAGTATCTGCTTGCCTGCACGCACTTCCGTATACACAATTTAGTTGTTTCCCTCCACCACTCCATGTCAGTGTAAATAATGAATCCCCCCCCCACACACACACACACAGACAGACACAAGCAACACGTGTCCTTCCGTCCTTAATTACACAAAAACTCTTGCAGGACCAATAAGATCATCTTAACCACAAACCTGACTCCACGGCCTCCTGTTCTCCTATTGGACAGTTTCAATGAATGTGACCTGAAGTTCCATAAAATAAGGCCCTTCCTTCTCCGCACCGCTTGACCAAAGATTCTTACGTAATCAAACTGTAACAGTTGTAATCATTATGGTAATTAGCATTTGCCTAATAATAGCAAAATTGCCCCAATCCTGTAAATTGCGTTCAGTATCGGCCAGAAGGGTTGCAGGGGTCTTCAGTAGCTGTTTGTAGGCCTAGTTTAGTACTTATATATATATATTTACTAATTCATTTCTCACTTTCACCTTATTTCGCTACACACAGAAATGATCAATTGATGTTCAATCCAATCAATTGCAGTGAACTCAGTGTTGCTCACTGCAACGATAAAATAGCAAAGTAATTGTTTTGTACTGCTATTGGAGTATCCTTACCGACTTCTCTACGTTTTTTCCGGTTGTGTTAGTTTGGGAATATCCACCAATCTTGCTGACAAATCGAGGCACATTGACCCCCCATATGGCCTGCATAATATTTGCTGGGAAATCACAATGGCATGTCTCTGAGCTGTAGCTCTGAAACTAACTATGCAAAGGGTAAAACTGAATTAAAGGGCTTTCACAGTAGACTTTATAGTGTTTTAACTGGCCAGCTAAATAGCGTAAAAGCGATATCAGGAAGCACTTTGAGTTATGACTCAATTTCAAAAGATGTCCTGTGTTTAACCTTTGGACGTCAGTACAGTTAAAGCCTCCTCATCCACTAGCAGTCATGCATGACTACCAAGGTCGAACACGTTACCATAGCTACCGTGATTGTTTACCTTTGAATGTTATTTTCTTTCTTTATTTTGACCCTTTAAAAGGAACCTTTGGCCCCCAGAAAAATCGATTTTATTTTAGCTACGATATTACCTCAAATGATATTCGGAGGAATGACTTTAAAGTTGCAATGCGTGTCTTAAAAACAGCTGGATATATCCCTGGTCAATGTTGATCGATATGGATTTCAATAATGTTATCAATCAAATCACATTCAATAACATGATATATTCCGATAGATAAAGATGCTGCCCAGCACGCAGCTCTCTCTTTCTCAAGAATCGTGCGATCGACGCTCCAAAAACTACTGGTATGGGCATATGCCACCCAGCCTTCCCAGCTTTGCTAGTTCACGTCACACAGTTGCACAGCAAGTTTGACTGGACAGTCATTATTATAAAGGTCTCCCATCTACTAACTGGGAATGGCTCAATATTACATATTGCAGATTTAACTTTTACCAGTAACTTTCAACAAAGATATTTGTACTTTGACTCGATTACAGCTTTCTAGTCCTTTGTACAACTCTGGTTGTATGTGAATTCACTGCCACAATTGCTTTGTATAAAATAATATGCTTAAATATTGAAAACTCCCTTCCATACGACTATATCTCACATTTACATCACATATGTGACGATAATCGTAGGACCTCCACAAGTGTGCTTCATCTGTTGTTCTTTTTTTTTAAACACTCTACACGCGTGTATTTATATATGGACGCTATGAGGAAACCCTTGAATGCTGTAGTGCAACGGGCTCAACACTCAAGAAGCAAAGGAAGTGTATTCCTGCTGAAGTGATTCCTACCACGGACCGAGGGTGGTGTTACTCAGAGTGCAAAGTGGTGTTCAGGGGATTCATTAATTCATGTGGAAATCCCTCTCCAGCTAAACCAGTGTAAATGACGCAGGTTTCACAATGTAGGTTAGCTAAACACGCCGCTGTTCTGACCCCAGAGCTGAAACAGGGGACGGGACATTTTTGAAAAGAAAACGAAAATCAGAAAGGAAATTGGTCACGAAATGAGGCAACTGCGTGTAATCTTCGTTAGAGTTTATTTTTTATCTTTGTTTCGTTTTTAAAAGCTTTGGGTGGAATTATGAAACTGTGTCGAAATCCTGGCCTAAAGAAACATTTTATAATAAAAACTACACTCACTAACTTTGTTACTTATTTAATTGGTCATTCCTTATCGTTGCTTATCGTACTCAGACGCACCTGCACAAATTCGAGGGATATAAAAAACGTTATTAAATTTTCCCTCATAATGATTTTTTATGCTAACCTAATTATCGCACCTTAAATACGCCAACTCATTAAAAGTACCCGGCGAGACGCAGTGAACAGATGAGACACTCAAACCCCGGCTGTAACTCAGTTTTCGTTCCGCCCTGAGGACACACGCGCAGAGATGTAAGCAAACACTTGGAGGATAGGAAGAAAAAAATAAAAACTGAACAGCTGCAAATCTTCTCTGGCGATCCATCCCCAAAACAGTTTGTCTTTGGGAGGCCTGGACCAGAATCAAATCCTGGGCTCCCATCTGCTGCTCAAACAAAAAGCACACTCGCACACTCGCCGACTCGAGAAAAGGGAAAGAAAAAGAATCCCAGTCAAACCATACGATGACAACATCGCCATGTTTGTTTTGGGGATTTTATACATTTATGTAACCATGGATTTGCAGACGATTTTAGGCGTATGAGGAATATGGATTTCGGTTTTCAGGGCCTCTTACAGTGTAAGCATTTGTAAGATTAAATATATGCAATGTATGGAATGTATGATGAACCGTTGATGTCTCAATGATGAGGAACACAGTCCCCTAATTAAATCCTCCTGGAAGCGATTCGACCGTAATGGTCAATGCAGTGAATAAACCAAACCACAGTCCAGAATGTCCGGTCCACGGTGAATGCAGTCTACAAGAGTTCACCTCCCTAACATCTGAAGTTTAAAGGGGTGATATTATGCCACCAGGTATGAGTGTGATTAGGCAACACAAATCTGCCTTTTCCTGTGTTTTACTGACATCACAAGTGGGCGTGTCCACGTAGATGTATGATTGATAGATGAACAACATTTGTAACAGTCCACTGATCTATCAAGGGTACATCTAGATGGACACACCCACTTGTGATGTCACCAAGGCACAGGGAAGGGCAGATTATTATAATTATAATAATTATTATTATTATAACGGTTTGTAATGGTTTACCACACTCACACCTGGTGGCATAATATCATTCCCCTAAAACAGGGAAGAAACCTTGACAAGGAACACAGAACAGGGATCCCTCCTCCTCTGGCAGACTAAACTAAAAACTCTAAACTAAAGCAAAGGTTACTTAAATTATGAGGAAGTAAAGATTAAGATTGCATGATTACGATTGTATTTGGTAAGGGAGTCCCAAACGTCTTAATTACAGAGGGCTCACAACTGATTAGCAGGCACGATAGCCTATTATATTCCTCCTCTATAGTTGTGTATGATTCTGCATGCTATTTCAACTTTAAGAAAATGTAAATGCAGTTTATTAAATCACAAGGGATATAGGGACTGGGGTCTTTGAACAGTGAGAAAACTGCTTCGCTGGCAAAACGGATTGAATCTTATGACCTTTAATTTGGTTAGGAAGTCTTATAACAAATACCATCTGAAATAGAAATAGCACTTGGGAGGAATAAAACAATGTGTGTGCGCTAAAGTACGATACAATGCAAGAGGCATTTTATTTTAATGAGCATAAAGGTTTTAGAGAATGTATTTGAATTTTAGCTATCCAGTCCAAATCCCATGACAAACAACACAAACAGAGATGTATGCGTAGATACATACATAATATGTATGCACGCACAAACACACACACACTCTCTACGCATACTTCTGGATGTAATTACTGAGCAAATTGCGTTCTGAGGAACATTTGGCACACCAATAGAGTGGGACTTTCTGAGGTTCCCCCTTTTTCAGGTCTCAGCAAAAATGAGCAAAAAATGGACTCAACAACGAGATTCAGAAAATGGATTTCAGGCCATAAACCACACACTTTGCTTTCTACATTACTATTGAAAAGTATAACTTGTTTTGATGTTCGGAGCGAAGAACGGCCTAGAACTATGAACTGTTACCTCTGGGGGAACTAATCAATAGAATGGATAGCATTCATGCATAATTTATACACAAAGTCGGATTTTAAGTACAAACATAAAAGACTTCAGGGTCACAAATGTTTATAAAAAAAAAGATTAAAGTTGATGGCAAGGCCGTAGTTACGCGCATACTGATTACCGAAGAAACCCTGCGGTATCGTATACACAGTGAAGGGTCGGCGTGGGTTTGATTTTGGTTTTGGTTTTGATTTTATTTTGTCAACGACGACGTTCCGAGAGAGACACTAGCGTTCCGACGTTCCACCGCTCGGCGGCACGGTTTCGAAACCCTAGCCGCTTGAACTCGGACGCTAAATGGATCGCGATTGTGTGGCTCATCCTTTGTCTCGTTCTCGTCTGCGAGGCCTGTAGTGTGTCACCGGCTCCAAGGGCCCTGAGGGGGAAAACCCCTTTTCATGCGGACTGCCAAGTGGAGCAGAATATTTGCTATGGATCCGCTGCCAGTGAACCCCGGAGACCCAGAGGGGAAGGTTTTTCAAAGCGCGCAGCGGTATCCCTTTCTCTGTATGGGTTCCCTTAAGTACTGGGTAATTACAGAATATATACGCTGCCTGACAACAGCGAGTACTTACGCCCTCACATTCCATTATTCAGGGTATTTGGTAAACAAATAGCCCAATAGCTTTTTTTTGGCTGGGTTTCTGTTACTTTCCTTTAAACGGACCATTCCCCCCTGTCACCGTCAAGGGATCGGCGGTGACAGCGGAACATTTCATTGAAGAAACCTATCCCGTGGCTATGAAGGGCAGACTTCTGTGGAAGATCAACTCTCCGTTCTCGGGCGTCGAGGAACAGAACATCTTGTATCCGATCTCAGCGGAGCGTGAAGTGGAGATGACAGCATTGATGTGACCCGGTTAATAACGAGAAAGTACAATACACTGTATGTATTAATATATTAATATATCTCTATATATAGAGACATATAAACGTGTTTGTGTGTGTATGTGTGCGTGTGTGTGTGTGTGTCTGCATATGTGTTTGTATGCATAATATGTATATGTCTGTGAGTGTGTGCGTGTGTGTGTGTGTGTGCGCGCGTGCGTGTGTGTGTGTGCGTGTGTGTGTGTGTGCGTATGTATAATGTGTATATGTGCTTGTGTGTGTGTGTGTGTACTGTATACAGTAAAATAAATTCTGACGTAAGATATGCTAGCGTTGATGCATCTTTATTTTTAAACCAAATCAGTTTTCATAAACGACTGCTTTTCGTTGCGAGGGTCATTTGCGTCCCTCTCAAAGCTGTATTCATCTGTATGCATATTGACTCCTCTCAGCCGCGGAAAGCACATTTGGGTTCGCCACCGGCTTCCCCTTTCAGAAGAAAACACCAAATCCATTTCCCATGTCCTCCGCATGCAGCCACGTGTGGGAAAAACGAAGGGTAATATTTCGGTCAGGGTTACTCTCTGAAGCTGACACGGCGCAAGATGTGGAACCAAAAAGATTGGGAGAGGGAGAAAAGGCATGTGAATAGTCAAAGGGGAGACGCACAGCACAGCACCGGAGGCGAGAGGGAAGAGGGGGAGATGGTGAGGGCGGCGGGGGCACGGGGGGGGGGGGGGGGATGAGGGAGGAACGGATTCAGAGAATGCCCCCATACAGACGAAAACCAGTCACAAGTCACACTTGTGCTCAACACCACCATCAGACAAAAAAAACCCTCTCATCTCATCGCTGAAGTATGGAGTGCTATACCCGACACAGACGTGCTAATAATATTACAGACCGATGACCCACTTAACCCTCTGGCCAGCCTTGACCTCGCCGCGCTCAGCGCTCAGAAACGATCACGGATTGCCCGTGACGGCGGGGCTTCGGCCCGGCCGCCCGGAAAGCCAGACGTAGCCTGGCGACCCGTCCACCGCCTCGCTGAATGATGACGCAATTAAATGTTTCCTCGCGCACAACATATTACAGCTGCTGGGCCCGCGCCGACAATCATTTCTTCCTTAAATAGCACCCCGGGCAGGAAGATAAAATACAAAGAATGGATTGTGACAATGTATTATTATTATTATTATTATGGGGGGCTTGTTTTTGCGGTTCATTTCTCGGGCCTGGTTTTCGGACACCGTGCGGAATGGTCTCCAGCATTCACGTTGTATATATGGAGTGAATTAAATATGAGGTGGGGCATGGCTTTAGCCAACTGCCAAGGTGACAAGAGAAAGAAAGGGAAAAAAAGGCTATAAATACATCGAGTCTTAGCACTCTGAGTCTAAGTCTTCGATTACCAAGACTAAAGTATCAGGCTGTCTCACAAGAATTTATAGTTGCTAACCTACGGCCCTCTAGTCGTCCACAATCAATAAATGCCTCTTTATTTAAAATTGTACAACGTTCAATTTGGCCTCTATGGTTAACGGAATATTAGCATAACAAACACGCCATCGTCCTTCATGTGCATGCAGTACCACACACATCGTTCTGCCTTTGAGTGGGTCGGAAAGACACCCTCACCAGGTCCCCGTGGTTTTAAGTACAGAGAAAACGTTAGGAACAACCCCACAGTGTGGTGTAGTATCCCTTCAAACGTCTAATAGAAGACAGCCCCCTTAAGCCCTAAACCCTGTATGTGTGTACGGATTCCTCTTCAGGGCTTTGGTCAGACGAGCGTGGAGCAAACAGATAGTGGGTTTAGATGCTCCTGTTGGATCAGAGAGCAGAATCAAGGGGGAAAAGCAACAACACGCGGAAGAAATAACCTAATGTTGCCTCGGTGTAGCAATTCACAATGATTCGCTATGATGCACTACTTCACAGCTAATACGTCCCCGCTGCTAAAGAAAACATTTTCTCCAGTCTCAAAACCAACCGTGACGAAAATGTTTGCCAAACACACACACACGCGCGCCATGTCAGTACCACCCTTTCAATGTAGCTCCATCATTTGCTGGAACTTTTCCTGACCTGTGACACGTGACATAGACATGACACAGGAATGTAGTGGACCGACGTCGATGCCGGTAATCAAGACGACACAATTACAGGCTTAATGAAGGGGTTAAGCCTGTAAGGAGGTTGGACGAATCGGGTTGTAATGAAAATAAACCAAAGTGTCTGTATTGTTTGAATGGGTGCACTCTGTAATGGAAAAGTATAGTATAGTTAATCTTAATATTTTGTTTAAGCACTTATGTTATTATTTTTGCTGTTGCAATAGAGCAATATCCAGATCCAGGTTTGTCGTTTTTAACCTGATGCCTGACCGGTTTGTCTCTCTTGGCCCCATCACTAATCATCGTTAGTGAATAGTTCAGCATTAGAGGCTTATGCTAAAGCATTATTGCACTCATAATAGAGGCGTTGGTTCAAAGGCATTATAAAACTGAAATCAATGCAATTGCTTTGTTTTGTATGTGTCATCGCGCTATATTTATGTCATAATTATATATAGTTTATTTTACCTAAGAATATGTACTATTCTCTGTTCCGTTTTCTTTTTTATGAATAAATTGAGATGATGACGATGTTGAACTTGTGAATGATAAATGGACTGCATTAATACGGCACACTTCTAACCAGTGGCCACTTGACAATTTGGCCACGCGCTTGACAACATTTACCCATTCACACACACACATTCACATACCGACGGCGGTGTCGACCCCTCAAGGCGACAGCAAGCTCGTCGGGAGCAGTTAGCATGAGGTGTCTTTCTCAGGGACAACTCACCACTCGGCTAGGGTCTGGGATCGAACAAGCAACCCTCTGGTGAACAGCCACCAAGCTCCACCTCCTGAGCCACACCCCGCCCCGAACCATGAGCGACATGCCTCACAGACAGCCTCACACTGAAGGAGAATCAGGTCAAAAACAGGTCGTTTTTCAGGATTTATATTGGTCTGCATAGAACGGGTTCTGTGCACGTTGGCATGCATGTGTTCCATTCATGATAGCACAGAAGACGCGAGCCCCCCAGGGTATAACAACATGTCCCAATTCTCCTCCAGTCGCATTCAACTCAATATGATTGAGTCGGTGATGTTGTGACACAGATCGACGATGTCACAACATGCCGTTCGGTTCACAAAACGGCACAGAAATAAACCGCTTTGCGGATATAAATACTTAAAAGGTCACTCTATGCTTTGACGCAAAGACAAGAAATGTAAAATACAAAAAAGTTTTTTTCTCGTCAAAGGCTCAGATTGTGTCGATGATCATGTTTCCTGTGTGTGAATGTGTGCGTGTGTGGTGCTCGCTAAATACATGAAATTCATTCATCTGTCTTTGTGAACATCCAATTGTTCACGAACAAGGCATATTTCCATGCTAACCATTACGCCCGGAGACAGGCATCTCCTAATATCATCCAGATTTCTCTCTTTTTTTCTTCCAAACGGCAGGAACTCGTCCTCTGGTCCAAAAATACAGAGTTGGTTGCGCTCCCAAAACGGAGTCGAAGGCTTCTGTTTCTCTGTTTGGCAGACCACGGACAGAAGCTATCACCAAGCCATCTCCAGATGTCCCATCAACCAGAATGACTCCTCCATGACTCATCGGTCAGCGATCCCCCTCCCCCAAACGCCAACCACCATCGCTGGAGTTTTCCCCCCCGACTTTCAGCCAAGTTGGGATCGTGGTAGAGGTCACTTATCACGGAGGTGGAGTAGCAGAAGGTGGTGGAGGTCAGATCGGATGAGATAAACTCCCCCCTCCCCCACCACCAACAGCCACCGGGGGAGTTTCCCCCGCCCTGACTCTCATTCACGCTAGTATGTGGTTCGTGGTAGAGGTCACTTGTCCTGGGGGTGGGGGAAGAAGACGAAGAAGGTGTTGAGGTCAGATCACGGAAGATAAACTCAGGCGAACGAATGAAATCAAATCCCCCCCCCCCCCCAGTCATAGTCGACTTCCTCGAGTTGTTCAACCCGCGAATTCCGACCGATATCTCTTGACCTTCTCACGTAATTACCGAGCCTCCATCGGTCGGAGAAGGTGCAGTTATGGAACGTTTCCGATCGAATTAAACTAAACAAATGGGATAAAACGGTCCGTCCGTCATTGTCTGGAAGTTCATTGTTTATTTCTGCAAACTCTAAGTCTGCTGACCTTAAAACCCGACGGAAATTAACAAGTTTGGTCGGAAAAGCCCGGAAGCAAAATGGTGGATTCAATATACAGTTTCACTTTTTTGGTAATTATTTTGCGGTAAATACTTTTGAATACACACACAGACACACAAACCAACACACACACACACACACACACACACACACATAGGGAGGCTGATGTTCCAATGGCTTAGGGGCCTGTGTGTTCCTGTTACATTCTTGACGTCGGCAGTCACAACAATTAAGTCATTCTTCTCCCCATAGGCCTACTGCACACTATGCTTTAAAGAGCCTGATAGGAGAGGCATGCATTGGCTGTATACAGACACGCATATTCGCACACAACACGTACACAAACGCAAACATATTCAGACACACACACACACATATTCACACCCACACACATGCAACCCGTACCAACTCAGTAAGACCCAAGCGTGTGTACACGCACACGCACACACACATACACATAAACACACACACACATGCGCGCGCACACATACAAAATACAAATGTCTTGCGTAAGACATGTGTACACACAAAAAAACACTTTCTCACTCACGCACACACGCATACACATAAACACACACACATGCGCGCGCACACACACACACACACGCACACACACACACACACGTGCACACACACACACACAACGATACACGTCCATATTTACAGACAAACCCACAAGGAGACTCTCTCCCTCTCTCTCTCTCTCTCTCTCTCTCTCTCTCTCTCTCACAAACACACAAACACCAATGTGTGTATTTAGGCGTATGTACTGCAGTGTATTTATAGCATGTGTTCCTGTACTCTGTCTTACTTAATAAACAAATGCTGCCGTTGCCAGGACTCCAGTGAAGTCAGGAGTTTCCTGTTTTCCAGTGTGAGGCACAACGGAATACATAATTATACATACGTTTGACGCATCAATTATATACCACAACACTATTCTTACAACTTCGGAACAGTCTTGTACAGTAAATAACCATTTTTATTACAGCCAATGGTGTAGGAAACACCCAAACAACGTTATTATTTGGTTATGACTCATAGCTCCATTCATCACAAAAGGCCAATTATGAAAACAACAAATAGTTTGGTAAAATCTAGCTAATTATATCTATCTATCTTCAAACGATGACGATGGTGCATGCCTTCTTCAACACTGTGTGTGTGTGTTTGTGCGTGTATGTGTGCGGGTGTGTGCGTGCCTGTGTGTATGTATGCGTGCGTTTTTGTGTGTGTGTGTGTGATTGTATGTGTTTATAGCAGGTTATTAACGCATCGGCATTAATAATCTTTCAGTTTAGCTTCCTGCTAACCTGGTCCCTCTTATCGCCCTTGTAATACATCAACACATAAACACAGATGATTGATTGATACTTCCTCATCATCCTCTCCTCATAATTGTACGTAAGTGAGTCGATTACCCTTCCCTAACCTGTACTGCCATGTTGTCAACCGCTGAACTGAAGGCAGTCATGTCACACCATGTGAACCTTATAACAGTCTTTAAGATATGTCTTCCTCGAGTCCCGGCGGTATTAACGCCAGGAGCTGCCTCTCAGAAACTCAACGCGGAATCCTCTAACCGCAGTCATAACCCCTTTGAACCCGCCAGTGAAATATTCATGTGAACTGAAACCAGACCCTGATTTGACATATTCCAGTGGTGTGAACCCTAAGTTTTAAATCCCTGCGTACTTATTAAAAAGACACTTTTATCCGAAGAAGCTTCTGCCTACGAGTGCAGAGATTGAGGAGGCTTCTTTCTCAGGGACAGGCAACAGGTTAGGCCGGTCGACGTCGGCGGGGATCGAACCGGCAAACTCTCGTCTGGGAGTGGACTACACCGGCCGCGATGCTGTTCTATGCCTCGTTACTATTACAAGCCATTCAGAAAATGATCTTGTTTATTTTTTAAAAATCTTTTCACAATTCACACAGTTTACAGCGAGTTAAGATCGGACTTTAATCAAAGCAGTTTCAGGGTTTTTATCTCCTCGCTCGCCGCCGGGATTTACAAACGGAGCGGTACGGCGAAACGGATGTCATCTTTCCCTTACATACCGCCCCCCTGCTCAGCAGAGTCTGATTGCACGGTTGGAAGGGTGCTATCATGAATTCACTCGCACATGTACACTGTGTGTTTGTGTTTGTGTCTTTGTGTGTGCGTGTGTGTTTCTGACATGGTGTAATGTGGTGTTAACTATGTACATTACTGGAGTTACGGAGTGCGTAGTCCTTGTTATTCACACGCACGCACGCACGCACGCACACACACACACACACACACACACGTGGACATGCTCATGTACGTATAAACACACATATACACACTTATACAAACGAGAAGGACGCACAGACACACTCACACACCTGGACATTCCCATGCACACACACACACAGACACACACAGACACACAGACACACAGACACACACACACACACACACACACACACACACACACACACACACACACAAACCCACAATCGCAGGTTGTTCAGGAATGCTTGAGCTTGCTACACGGCCCACTGCACATGGCTGCGTGTTTGTGTGTGTGTGTGTTTGTGTTTGTGCCTGTGTGAGTGTTTGTGTGTGTGAGTGGGTTTTGGAGTGCGTATGGTTGTGTATCACCGTATCACAGTCTGGCAGAAAGATACAGAGACAGAGATTACCCCCTCAACACAAACAAGCACACGCACATAAAAAACACACACACACACACACACACACTACTCCATTCATGAATTTACCCCATTAAACCATTCAGGATAATTCGACCCTGATGCCAGTGGTTTGCCTAGCGTAGCGTAGCATAGCATAGCCTAGCTTTGGCTGCGATGAGGTGGGTGGCGGCATTCAAATGCAGGGGGGCGGAGCATAATGAACCACCAATAGTAATCATCGATTCAAGTCCTCAATTTAATGCGTTTTTTGGTGTGTGTGCAAGTGCGTCCAATGTGTGTGTTCTATGGGTGTGTCCTCTGTGAGTTTTCAATGTATGTGTGTGTGCTCTGTGTGTGATTTATGTGTCCCGTGTGTGTCCTTTGTGCGCAATATATGACAGATGTGTACATCATAGGCAAACACACACACACACACACACACACACACACACACACACACACACACACACACACACACACACACACACACACACACACACACACACACACAACCAATACGATTAGTGCACAAGATTTTTTTCGATCCTGCCGACCCACACACACTGATAGAAAAATAAAGACACACACACGCTCGCACACTCTCTGACACACAGGAAAAACATTTGCACACACACGTACACACACACACACACACACACACACTCACACACACAGTATTGCAGGCACAATAAAACAGACCGACACTGAGGCAGACCCACACCCATAGTTTACCAGCAGCACTAAAACCTCCACACAGAGATCAATGCACACCACCCACACACACACACATACCCCCCCCACACACACACGCACGTTGGGGCCATGTGGGTGTGTGTGAGTGACCGCGTATGATGTACGACATGCCAAGTCCTTGGCTCTTTCTATTCATCTCCCTCTCTCTGATTGCTTCACTTCAAGAGAGACGTGCACTTTAATGTGTGGGCGGCCGGGGTGGGTGGTCATATCGAACGCCAAACAGACACAACCTCACTTAAGGGCGCAGGCGCTAACACACGGACGCACACACCAATTATTGTCCAGCAAACTTTGCGAAATGTTATAAGCAGTTTTAATTGTCTCTCAATCTCTTTCTTACTCTCTTTCTCTCTATCTTTTTTCTCACTCTATGACACACTCTTTCTCTCTCTCTCAAACACTCTCTCTCTCTCTCTCTCTCTCTCTCTCTCTCTCTCTCTCTCTCTCTCTCTCTCTCTCTCTCTCTCTCTCTCTCTCTCTCTCTCTCTCTCTCTCTCTCTCTCTCTCTCTCTCTCTCTCTCTCTCTCTCTCTCTCATACACACATGCACATTTTGTCAAGATCATTCTTGCGAAAACACACGCTCACACACACATTGTTGCCAAGCTCGTTCTTCCTTGAACACACACACACACACACACACACACACACTGTCCCACCACCCCTCCACGGCTGTACTCAAGCAAAACTCCTCTATATTCCCACCTACTCGCTTTGCTCTTAGCTACCGTCGCTCGCTCGCTGTGCACCTACACAACAACAACACCACCACCACGAAAGCACCCCCCCAAAGGCCCCCCCCATATCAACTTCCCAGAGTGTGATAACTCTGGCTGGGCTCTCTCTCGCTGTCGCGCCGGATGTTTAAAGGCAATACTTTCCAATTAAACGTCCAGGTGGCTTCAGAACGAGTGCTAAAGCCTGGGGAGCCCTGAGGGGGGAAGCTGGAGCTGGAGCTGAGCAGTGGAGCTCAGTGTTTCACGGTGGTTTTTTATCAACTTCCTCCCCCCCCTTGGCTGTGGCGTCTCCTCATTTCGATGCTGTTAAGAGTGTGTTTGCTGCAGCGGTGGTGCGACATTATCGCGGGGTCCCTGGGTCGCTGTCCTCTTAAACCGTGGAGACGTTGTCCAGTGTGTCGCCCTGATACCAAGCGGGGGAACGCCGGAGATTTTTAGGGGAAGGTTGAAATGGAGCTCGGAAATTGTGGGGCTGAGACGCCACCAAACTTTGTAAGAAGATTAGGACTTTTTTTTGAGGGGCCTCGGATGTGCGGTACCATATATGAAACCCTTGGCTGCTCTTCGGTTTATTATCGTCTGCCTCGAGGAAGCCTTACTTCTTTCATATATATATTTGAAAGGGGCTGGCGATAAGTTCCGTCCTCTAATTGAACAAGCATTCATCTCAGCATCGCGCACCACTAAACCAACACACTGTCAGAACGGAAAGGATTCGGAAAATAATATATTTTGAGTTCCGACGTGCGCGACCGTTGAGTCAAACAAATCGTGCCTTTCCGACAAACGCTACCAGGATGTTGAATACGATTCATGTTCCGACATTCGTATCCAGGACGTTGTACATTTAGTGCGTTCAGACATACGCGTCAATGGCTGTTCTTAAACAGATTAATGATGTGAACATGCATGCAGCTACACTGCACAGTCAATAACCAGTCAGGGAAAAAGCTAATCAACAAACAGCTTTCAGCTAAGCATGGAACAGCCTTCCCTACTCTCACTCTGGTAGATGGATGGCCCGCAGACAACTGCGACACCGGATCAGAACCTGGAGGCAAATGTTTGACCTGAGGTGTCATTGCTCCAACCCTGGTAGATATCTGCAGCGCGTGGTCGCAGGCACGCACACACACACCGCCGTCGGCTGAGCTGAGCGCATTCCGATGTGCGTGCCAGAGAAGTCTTCTCATTGCATGTTACAAACCAACTGTCGCTGTGTGTCGCACGTCATCGTCATTCAATTAAATTCAACTTTATAGCTATCGCCCTTAATTATAGCTACAGTCTCAAAGGGCTTAACAGGCTGTATATTTAAGACCCCCCCCTGACCCTAGACCCCCAGAGGGCAATAAAAAACTCCATTAATTAGCAAGGAAGAAATCTGGAGAAGGAACGCAGGGTGGGGGATCCCTGCTTCCAGGGATGATCAGGAGTGCAATGGGTGCCATCATTAACACAGATACATACAGGCACAACATTTAAGATTGGTGACGGGGTGCTGGCTGGTTAACAATAAGTAGAGTCCAGGCATTCAGTTGTAGTCATTGCGATATGCAAAGGCATCCAGTCACGGTCGCAGGCTCCAAAAACGCGCTACGATGAATGAAATGTCGTGAACACGATGAATCAAAATCGCCACGGAACCACGGCGGAGACGTCTGGCTGATTTGATCATCTTGTTCCCCGGGAAACAGTGGCCGTTTCAGAAGAGTGTGCTCGGCGGGAGAGAGGGCAGGACTTCCAAGCCGTCTTCTTCTTTCTGTTTCAGTTTCTGCTTCAGTCGCATGTTTCAGGTTTTAATGTTGATCAAAAAAAAACAACTGTTAATTCTCCTTCTCTTTGTTGTTCTTGTCGTCGTGTTGGTGTTGTCCTCTCACCTCGGGGGCTGGGAGCGGGTGAACACAGCTCATAGGGAAGCAGGCGAAGGTAAATTGCGTTACAGCAGACCTCAGCCTCATCTAATTGACGGAGGTAGCAGCTGGTATTGAAAAAGAGAAGAGTTTGAAAAAAATTACAGAAACAGGCTTTTTGAGGCCTGGGGCATGTGTGTGTGTGTGGGTGTTTGTGTGTGTCGGTTGCCGGGGTATTTTTCCGCAGTCGTGGCTCAAATGTCAGCGGGGGCGGCAACCGTGTTGGATGGCGACAAAAGAAAATGTCCTCGGGGGGAAAAGTGAAGACCCACACTCCAAAGCGAGTACACAAAGATCTCTATAACATCCTCGAAACGCAAGGACACAAACGACGCCGCACAGAATCGGAGGACGAGGGAGAAGAATTAAGGATGTTTTATAAGGTCTAGACCGTAGCTTGATATCTCTGATCCGGTTGACACCCAATAGCATTCAACCAGGAAGGGTGAGGCGGGGGGTGAGGGTGCTGGTGGGTGCAGATCTCCTTGGAACCGGAAATATCAGATTGATTCAGGTTCTTTGAAGTCGTGGTTGAAAGTCAGAGTGGCGGCCATTGTTAACGTTACGTAGAAAAGGCGTGTCTTAGTGGGAGGCCTCAGAGAGGTACTCTGATGGAAGGACAGCCATGTGTGCACGCGACGTAGGAGGAAGAGCTGGTTGACTGGTAACTGGGAGGTTGCTAGATCGAGTGTCGAGGTGTCCCTGAGCAAGACGCCTGACCCTGACTGCACCCGACAATTTGGCTGTTGCCCTTGCGTGGCTGACACCACCGTCGGTGTGTGAATGTGTGTATGAATGGGTGAATGTTAGGCAATATTGTAAAGTGCTTTGAGTGGCCGCTGGTTAGAAAAGCGTGGTATAAATGCAGTCCCTTTACTCTGACAAGCCCTCTATATGTTTTATTTGTCAAGTTGACCGAGCTGTCCTCTGTCGCTTACTGGTTCATTTTAGTCTGAGGACTTCTGCTCGTTTCCAAATGGACCGTTTTCACAAACCTTTTGACACTTTGGATATATATATATATATAAACATAGATACATATATATATGTTTTTAGGGTCTATCAGTATGGAAGGATGTCTATATCTAAATCTGCATAGAGAGTGTATGTGTTTTGGCTTTCTGTCTTTCAATAATACAGAAGTATTTTTCAGTACTACTTCCGAAAAAAAAAAAATATATATAACAGAATATAATAGAATATAACAGTGTGAAAATATGGTTACACATCTGACAGATCCGAGAAATACTTAGCCAATCAGTCGTCATAGCGCCAGAGAGAGAGAGACAGAGAGAGACAGAGAGACAGAGAGACAGAGAGTCAGAGAGACAGAGTCAGAGAGAGAGAGAGAGAGAGAGAGAGAGAGAGAGAGAGAGAAAGAGAGAGAGAGAGAGAGAGACAGTCAGAGACAGAGAGCGAGAGCGAGTGTGTGAGGGAGAAAGAAAGAAAGGGAGAGAGCGAGAGAGAGAAAGAAAGAAAGAAACAAACAAACATACAAACAAACAAAGAAAAGGGGAGAGAAAAACAACAAAGAATGACATAATGACACAAGATGAACCAGTTTGAAATCCATGCAAAAAAAATGATGTTCGGTGAAAAAAAACATGAAAATATTCTCCTCATCGTACATCCAGTCAGAGGAGACGTCCTTGTTGAACACATTACCGTAGAAGAGGATTATTATTCTGATCATGTCTCGTTATAATGTAATCACAATGAGGCAGCGGAATCCGCAGCAGGTGCTGATGGCTCGGTCAGGTGTGAGGCAGGTGTGAACACGCTAAAAATACACCACAACACAACACAGGAAGGGCAATTATATAAGCTGTCACCATGAGTTAGGGTTTTCATATTTATATATATATCTATATATATATATATATATATAGATACATATATATATGTTTTTAGGGTCTATCAGTATGGAAGGATGTCTATATCTAAATCTGCATAGAGAGTGTATGTGTTTTGGCTTTCTGTCTTTCAATAATACAGAAGTATTTTTCAGTACTACTTCCAAAAAAGAAAAATATATATATAACAGAATATAATAGAATATAACAGTGTGAAAATCAGAACGGAATCAGAATAGCGGCCATTTTCATCACCTTAAAGTGAACCGTTGAGCTCAGTGGTTGAACTTCCTGCCCAAGACCCAGATTTCCCCACAACACTCATATCAAACATTTCTCACATCCGAAGTTGTCGAGCTTGTCGTATGCTATAAAATCGCCGGCGGGACGATTAAACACAAGTCACGAGTGCCCGAGCCGAGGCCCCTTTGCTACCACGTCAGGTTTTAACCCCGCTGTGAGATGTAGTTCATGAATTCACACACTCGCTTGACATTAGCATTTAAACAAGAAATTACAAGCGTGCATATTTTACGCATTCATGGCGTGTCCGTTGGGGTCTATTATTCAAGGAGAAACATCGGACGACGTCGGACTTTTGACACAGTGGTCCTTCGTGACCGTTTTTGTTATGGGTTGTCAAGGGCAACAGGTGATGGGGGTGGCCCCGGGAGAAGTATTGTGTCGATTGAAAGAGAGACGGCGGGGGAGAGAGAGAGAGAGAGGGAGAGAGAGAGAGAGAGAGGGAGAGGGAGAGGGAGAGGGAGAGAGAAAGAGAGAGGGAGAGAGAGAGAGAGAGAGAGAAAGAGAGAGAGACGCATGAGAGACAGCGGGGGAGAGAGAGAGAGAGAGAGAGAGAGCGAGAGAGAGATGGCAGGGGAGAGAGAGAGAGAGAGAGAGAGAGAGAGAGAGAGAGAGAGAGAGAGAGAGAGAGAGGGAGAGAGAGAGAGAGACGCATAAGAGATGGCAGGGGAGAGAGAGAGAAGGAAAGGGATAAAAAGGGAATGGAATACCACGTTTTAATTTTCAGTTCTCATATCGGTCCAGGAAATATGAAATATAAAACACAAAAACGACTGGCGCTAATCCAGCTTTCATACATAATAGAAAATCATCTATATAACACGTACTGTATTAGTTGATGGGGCCGGCTCTACATTACCATTTTAACAAGAAATAATGAAATGGCAGAATATGCAAACCTCAATCCAGTGGCCCCATTCTCTCCGTGGATCGGAGAGAATGGGTGCTGGGGGGGGGGAGGAGTTGTGAAACTCCATGGGGGGGGGGGTAGTTAAATGTTTCTGAATCAGCCCCAGCCCTAGGGTTGTTTAAGGACGTGCTCCCCCCTCCTCATCCCCTCCCCTCCCCTCCCTTATCGTCTGACAGCTTATCTGGCACTGAACACTCCACTGTTCCCGATAATGGTTCGGATGGGGGGGGGGGGATGGAGGGTTGGGGTGGTGGGGATGGGTATAGGGCGTCCCCCGTCCCACATCTCTCTTCTTCCCAACGAGGTCTCTCCTCGCGGCGTTCAACGGGGACTCATTCCCTCTTGTTATCCCGTCCCCCCGCTCGCTGAAACGCTTCCCGAGATGCTGCGGATGCGCGGTCTGAGATTGAGCTCGGCCTCAGTGGCAGTGTCTGCTCGGGCGTGAAGCAAAGGCTGAGGCAACGAACGGGAGGTTTGGTTCAGGTGGGGGCAAGTCTAGTGAGGGCGAGGTGCGTTCGTCTGGGCGCTCGGAAAGGCACCGGGTTTCGATCCCTGACGTCTGGAGTCTGAACTCTAAAAGGCATACTTGCTCCCCTAGACTCGGCATAGCCTCCCCTCTTACCCACCCCACCCCACCAACACATCTGGCACTTAATGTACACACTTGTTGAATGTTTTACATCCTGGCACTTATTGTACACACTTATTTTATGTTCAAAGTCTGAGCACTTAATGTACAAACTCATTGTATGTTTTATGGCCTGGCACTTGAAAAAAGTATTTAGCATTGCATCCTTTCCTAGCTATCTTAGTTGTGTACGGGGAAGGGTTTAACCTAGCGATTGTAAGTGCTTGACACTTGGTTCTATGAACATCCTTGCTGTACCGACAGCGATCTATTGTTGTTTCTCTTTCTTCTGAAAAAATCAGTCGTTGTTTTTGCCAACAACTTGCATATTTCTCGACAGCAATACATTTTTACCATTCCAGAACAGCCAGCTCCCTCGTAACATGAAGAGACAAAATGACATTAAAAACACAATCTACCTATCTTTCCCATGGCAAGGGTTGTCTTAACAATGCATCTCTAACTAGCTAACGAGCTTGCTAACTCTGGCTAGCTAGAGTCTAGCTCATTTTTTGCAATCAAAATGACCCTGAAGCCATTTTTATCTATTTATTTTACAGCATTTAAGGTTTAAAAAGGTACGGCGATTAGACCTGGTTACGAAGCCGCAATGCTTACCTTGTTTTGTTTGCAAGGCAAACTGAACTGAACTGTGGCAGAAATGTAATGTTTTTTTAATTACCTCTCTCGTTATTTTTACGTTTCTGTACATTTTTGAGAACATAAATATAACATTAATCACAAAACATGTTTATTGCAACATCCGGCAGAAGTAATGATAAACCTTCATTAGTTTATGTGGTTAACTAGATAACATAGGCCTTTTGACCGGCCGGGATACTGGGTTCATTTTTTAAACAATTCTCTTCATGAAGTGAATATTACCCATGCTCTACTTTGGGACTGTCAAAGTGCTACTGCCATTAAATGCCAGTATACAAAGGAAAAAGGTCAAACTGGCAGTAATGTCCACTTTCCACTGACTGAACTCATGTTTTTATTCTATCAGTTTCCTCTTTCCCTGTCGCTCCTGTCAATCCACACCACAGGAGGGCTGTTTCCAATATAAATGCTCAAGCTGGATCTACATTTTTCTTTACCATTCGAGTTCATGTTTAAATTTAGAATACTCTTTGAAATTCTGGGCCTAGACCCATCATTTACATTTACCTTTACATTTCATGCATTTAGCAGACACTTTTACCGAAGCGACCATCCAATTACATTTTGGCAGAAGAAAGAAAATCAAGAATATATCGCTGTCGGTACAGAAGGGATGTTTGTAGAACCAAGTGCAAAGCAATAGCAATCGTTAGGGTTACCCGTTTCCCGTAAACAACAGAGATAGTTTGGATAATATGCTACATGATGCTTAGCACTATTTTCAAGTGCAAGGATGTACAACATACAATAATCGCATCAGAGTGGTGTGGGGTGGCTCTGCAGAGTCTGGTAGAAATCTGAACAAGTGAGTCTTGAGTCTTTGCTGTTACCCCCTCGTGGGGTAACAGCAAACAGCCACCTGTCCCAGCGACCACCTTGAGCACTCTGTTTTTAATTAATCTCCGTCGCCACGGTTTCACCTCAAACAGTTTCGATGGAAATCACATCAGAAACATAATCAGAGAGATGGGTTAGCTGCACTAATTGCTTTCTCCGAGGAACGTCAAAGACAGTTATTTATTTCTCAGTGTCAAAACAAACAACTCACGACGATCTCTGATCTAATTAATAATAAAAACTACTGAGGTGCACCTGATTGCATGTGTCTCCGGAAGCTTCCTTTATATTTCCACATGATGCTCCGGCAAATTGGCTTATTGTCGGTCGGATAAACATTAAAAAAACAACCCCCCAAACATCGGTTATAGAGTTACGTCATCTGAGGTTGGAAACAGTAAGAGTTCGCTATTTCTAATCTGTTTGCTTTCTTTTCCCGGTGTTTTAAATGAATCAATCGTTATACATACTGTGCATTTCTTGCAAAGCAGCAATTGTAAAGTATTAACCAAGGGAAACAACACTATACAGAATACACAATGAGTTAAAAATAACAATAACCCCCGAATCACAGAGATTCCATTGAGCAAACAGCAGAACAAACGAAGAGTGAAATGCTAAACCATAAAAATGTATTCTATACTTAGTTTCATAATCTACTTTACATGCCATACTGTTCAAAGGAAAGCAACATGATTTGGATGATAATACAGGTTTTTAATCACGCCGTTATATTCTCCAGGACAGCTGGCACCTATAGCCTATATATAGGCCCCAGTGTGTTGACTCAGCTCCCACTAGTGATAATGGTACAGCCCTTATTTCTTAATTGTCCTTGTTTCTAACTTACACTAACACAACCCGGGAATCTAGGCTATAAGCCGAAAACTAACGTGTGTGTGTGTCTGTGTGTCTGTGTTTGCATGCATGTCAATGTGTGTGTGTGTGTGTGTATGTGTTTGCATGCAGGTCAATGTGTATGTGTGTGTGTGTGTGTGTGTGTGTGTGGGTGGGTGGCTGGGTGTGTGTGTGTGTGTGCGTCTGTGTGTGCGTGAATGTGATGCAAGTGGTACACAATGTAGTGTGCCCTAAAAACAGAAAATCGTTTTCTAAATGCCATTAACCACCTCACACTTCACTTCATTCACTTTCGCTTAATCTTTCCCTCATATCATCACTCTTATCCTGATTATTATTATTGTGGTCGCAACGTCATATGGAGCCGATCGCTGGTTTATCGTCCAAGCGAGTGGCCGAGTGAGTGACAGCTCTAAAGAGGTGCACAGCAACGCACGACGCCTTCATCCGTCCGCTGACGGCTAGCCTCCGCTACGCCGCGGGCCGCTGCCACACGCTAACGACACCGGATCAGGCTAACACTGGGAGGGCACGCACAAGAACGGACGCAAACACAGAAACACCCACACACACGTGAACGCAGAAACAAACACGCAAGCACAGAAACGGAGAAACACACACACGCACACACAGACACAAACACACACACGGACAAGCACGTATAGACATACCCTTTCTGATATACAGCCGGGCACTAAAACAAATTCTGCCGCTAACTCCCACACACAGAGACACACACTCACTCCTACAAACACACTGACACAACTCGCACCGCTCCCGCACGAAACTCATGCACACACACACACACACACACACAGACATGCATACTCACTCCAAAAAAAAAACACTCTCAAAAACAAAACACACACAAAGACATTCTTTCACACTCACAAACAACCAAACACACACACACACACACACACACACACACACACACACACACACACACACACACACACACACACACACACACACACACACACACACACACACACACACACACACACACACACACACACGGCCGGCCGGCCAGCCCCAGAACAATAAGAAGGAGCTCTGTATCTGAGAGTCGTGTCATTATCCTCAAGCAGCCTCACTCCACCGTCCCAGCCATCATTAGCCCTGTGTGTGTGTGTGTGTGTGTGTGTGAGTGTGTGTGTCACGTGCATGCCTCCTGTCCTGTGTATGTGTGTGGCGTGCATGCCGCTGATGCCTTGTGTGTGTGTGTGTGTGTGTGTGATTGTGTGTGTCACGTGCATGCCTCCTGTCCTGTGTGTGTGTGTGTGTGTGGGTCGCGTACCACGTCCCTTCCCTGTGTGTGTGGCGTGCACGCCGCTGCTGCCCTGTGTGTATTGTGTGTGTGTGTGCCGTGCACACTGCCCTGTGTGCGCACTGCCCTGTGTGTGTGTGTGTGTGTGTGTCTGTGGTAATGACCTTGTGTCGTAGCGGGGCTGTCACAGTTTATATCCGTAATGGTTCTCAGGCCGCTGCTCCCACCGCTGACTATGGGAATAAAGAGACGCATGGTGTGGCGTGCACGCACACACACACACACACACACACACAGACTCACAGGTGTGCACGCTCACGCATGGACACTCACACACAAACACGCACACACACACACACACAGGTGTGCATGCAGGCACACACACAGAAGGGTGCATGCATGAGCGCATGCACACAAACATACACATAATTACCCATCACAACACATGCACACATAAATGCTCCAACGCACGCACACCCAGAGACACATGCACACAAACTCATCCCCACACACATAGTCTACAGAGACTCTTAGACACATTAGCAAATCTTTGCATGAATACACACATGAACGCACACACACACACACACACACACACACACACACACACACACACACACACACACACACACACACACACACACACACACACACACACACACACACACACACACACACACACACACTTACCCTTTCCCTGTCCTCTGAGGGCCTAACGCGGTCCCCCCTGGGCGCAGAGTGGCAGTGAGCCGGGCCTTCCACACACTAACACAACTGGCTCACTGGTGTACGTGTGTGTGTGTGTGTGTGTGTGTGTGTGTGTGTGTGTGTGTGTGTGTGTGTGTGTGTGTGTGTGTGTGTGTGTACGTTTGTGTATTCATGGTTGAAGGAGAGAAAGGAGAGAATGGGACTGTTGACTTTTGGTGTTTAGAGAGAGAGTTAGTCCTTAGTTTGTGGGTGTGGGTTTGTGTGTTTGTTTCTGTGGGAATAAGGGAATTGTGTTTGGTTGTACAGAGAGTTTGTGTGTAAGAAAGGGTGTATCAAGGGAATCTGTGTATGTGTGTTTGTTTGTTTTTGTGATGTATAGAGATTGAGGAGGGACAGTGTGCAGGTTCAAGAGAGAGGGAGATAGTGTGTGTGAGAGAGAGACACACACAGAGAACGAGAGCGAGAGAGAGGGGGGGTAAGAGAGAGAGAGAGAGAGAGAGAGAGAGAGAGAGAGAGAGAGAGAGAGAGAGAGAGAGAGAGAGAGAGAAGGAATAACAATAGTATTGTCCAAAATGTTCCGACCTTACGATTGCTGGTTGTGTTGTGAGTTCGACCTTTGACCTGAGTTTGTGAGCTTAAACCTGAACTTTGACCTCATGACTAATACATCTACATCCGTACATCTTCCCCAGCCACACAGGTGTTCAATAAAATATATTCTTCCAGCAACATATCTTCGTATCACACAAAAATGTGACGAGCAGTTATTAATCTACTCTGCAGATGTACCATAATCTATTACGATAACTCGAAAAAATCCTGTCAGTTTTCAAACCTTTTCAAAGCGCAAATCTATGAAGCACATTCTTCTCGACCAAATGTGAATCGGTAAAGGTACAAAAATGTGTTTCAAAAACATGTTTTTTCGAGGGTAAAGTTGTTTCCTTGACTTTACTTTTATTTTTGTCATTTGTTATGTTAAACATAATTTCATTACAGATGTCTTTAATCTTTCATCTAAAACATTAAAACCTCAATATAGAGACAAATGCTAAAATGCCAAGAATGTAAAAGCGTAAAACCATTGTGTAAAAGGTCAGCTTGAAGCCTTGTTAATGAAAATGTGAAAATCTTCTCTAATGTTATCTGACTTAGACTCAAAGGGTCCTCCTACACACCATATTATTTAGCTAAGCAGACCCTTTTGTCCAAAGCGACATACTATACGAGTTCATTTGTCAGAAAAAAGAGAAACGACAATATATCGCTGTGGGTACAGTAGGGATATTCATAGAACCATGTGCCAAGCACTAACCATCACTAGGTTAACCCATTCCCCGTATGCAACAAAGATAGGTAGGATAAGATGCTACACAATGCCAAGTACTATTTTTAAGTGACAGGACGTAGAACATACAATAAGTGTGTACATTGAGTGCCAGGACGTAGAACATACAATAAGTGTGTACATTAACTGCCAGGACGTTCAACGTACAATAAGTGTGTACATTAAGTGCCAGGACGTTCAACATACAATAAGGGCGTACATTAAGAGCTAGGAGGCACAACATACAACAAGTGTGTAGGAGGGGTGGGAGGGGGTGGCTATGCAGTCGTACTGGGACTCTGTCTGTCTGTCTGTCACCATGAAGACTACTCACACACCCTACACCCTGGCATCATGTGGGTGTGCAATGTACAGCACCTATAAGTAAACCACACACACACACACACACACACACACACACTTACACCCACACCCACACCCACACACACACACACATAAAAAGCGTCACTCTTTCACACTCACAGACACACACTCACGCCACTCTCAAACACAGAAACGCACACAAACACACACGCCAAAAAAAAACATACACCCCCAAACACACACACACTTCCACACTAACACATCGGACAGCACGTACAAGCAAGGTTTGGGTCTGGAGTAACTGAGGGAATCTACAATTTTTCAGAGGAAAAACACGGTAACTGTGTTTCAGAGGAGCACAGTCCCACGCACACACACACACACACACGTACACGCACACGCACACGCACACGCCCGCACCTTTCTTTCATGTTGTCGCTTGATCGCACAGGCGGGCAGAGGTGCACTCTGTTGTCGAAACAAATTCAAAAAGGACGCCTCCATTCCGCCAGCAGAACGTGACTTTGGATCAAAAGGGAATCCCCCCCCTGCCCCCTCCCCCCCCCCCGCCTCCCCCGCCCCCCGCTGCATCCAGGACCACCTGTGTGTGTGTGTGTGTGTGTGTGTGTGTGTGTGTGTGTGTGTGTGTGTGTGTGTGTGTGTGGGTTATATAGGACATGTATATCCATGTGCGTTCGTATGTGTTTGTGTGTGTACATGCGAGTGTTTGAGGGTGAGAGTGTGTATATCCCTGTCCGTGTGTGTGTCTCTGTGTGTGTGTGTGTGTGTCCCTGTGTGTGTGTGTGTGTGTGTGTGTGTGTGTCGAGGAGGGATAGAACAATGAAAGGTAACTCGCTTAATATTTTAGCGCAGGCCACACACACACACACACACACACACACACACACACACACACACACACACACACACACACACACACACACACACACACACACACACACACACACACACACACACACACACACACACGATAGGTGTGGAACCATGTCACTATGCCATATATTCCTTTCGTCCCCTTCCCGGGCTGAATGGTCATTCTCATGGGTTGTCGCTGAAGATAATCACTGTTATCATCACAGTATCGCGGTGAGCATCAAACAAAGTTTGGGGTGACATGTGACTCATGAGGTGGGGTGGGTTAGCTGGAAACCAGAAGGTTGCTGGTTCAATCCCCGGCTCCTCCTAGCTGTGTATCAAGGTGTCCCTGAGACTGGTGTCACCCTCTCTGCTCCTGACCACCGTCGGTGTGTGAATGTGTGCACAAATTGGTGAATGTGAGGCAATATTGAAAAGCGCTTTGAGTCTCCGATGTTTAGAAAAGTGCTGTAAAAATGCAGTCAGTTTGCCATTTAACAATGGTCAACCTCAATGACTGCGACCCTCTCTGACATTGTTGTGATTCCAAAATGGTTTTCATTTGATGAAGAGTTCCACTCCCTGTTGGCCTGTTCTGGTTTAGGGACGACTTAGTGGGTTGGGTTTAGTATCAATAAACACTAATCTTTTAAAAGCCTTAAATCCTCACTTTGAACTTTCACAGTTGGAAGCGCATAGCGCGTGAGTCTTAACCAAGGGGACTCCTCAATAAAGCAATCAAATCCATCTTCAACTTAATGCCAAGAGCAATCTATCTTCCTTTTTCCCTGGCGGATATAACAAACTCTCTTCATCATTATCCTCAGTCGTTTTTCCGACTTGGGAAATGAGACTGATCTTGTCCACGGATTTGATAAATAAACTGGATCCATTCAAATGCCAGTTGCAGAATGTGTGTGTCTGTCTGGGTGTGTGTCTGTGTGTCATTGTTCTCGGTGTAGTGTGTTTTTTCTCCACCGCACGCAAGGGACATTTTTGTGTGATGTCGAGAAAGCGAGCCAGAGAGACAGAGAGAGAGAGAGAGAGAGAGAGAGAGAGAGAACAAGACATGGATGTAGAGAGATTAGGATAGAGGGATGAAAACATAGCGAGTGAAAAAATGAGAGAGAGAGAGCAGAACAAACAGAAAATAAAAGTTAGAGAGAGAGAGTATCATGGATGCAGAGAGATTCAGATGAAGACTAATGAAAAAGAATGATAGAGAGCCATTGAGTTAAGACGGGGAGTAAGAGAGAGAGAGAGAGAGAGAGAGAGAGAGAGAGAGAGAGAGAGAGAGAGAGAGAGAGAGAGAGAGAGAGAGAGAGAGAGAGAGAGAGAGAGTAAGCAAGACACAGTGAAAAAGGGAGAGAGTTGGACAGAGAGAGCCAGTTTCATCACATCACCGCTGCAAAGACCCCCAGATCTCTTATTGCTGTGTGTATGTGTGTGTGTCAGTGTTTGATGCTTCTAAAGAAAGGATTAAAAACAGCCGGAGTTCATTGCAAACAAATGTGTCCAAACGCGAGCTCTATAAAGGAGAGACTATGATGAAGCAGAGACCAAGTGACTTCAAGGGCAGAAGGCCTTCTCTACAGCACACATGCTTTATGTTGACACGTTTCATGTCTCTGAGAGAGAGAGAGAGAGAGAGAGAGAGAGAGAGAGAGAGAGAGAGAGAGAGAGAGAGAGAGAGAGAGAGAGAGAGAGAGAGAGAGAGAGAGAGAGAGAGAGAGAGAGAGAGAGAGAGAGAAAGAAAGAAAGAGAGAGAGAGAGAGAGAGAGAGAGCCATGGATGGGGATTTGTTATATCTAACCTAACTCTACTCTCCTGACGCTGCTAATTCACTCTGCCTCATTGGCTATATCCTAAGCCAATCAGAGTGCTTCTTACAATCCATAATCACTATTTGCCCGAGACATCTATCTGCCGCAGTCATCTGACCCCGGCATTGTTGGCGCTGAATACAAGTTAGACCTTAAAATAGGAATTTAATTATGTTATTAAGTTTAAAAGGCTAACGATATCAACATTTTGCCAAAATATGACTTCGGCAATGATGCTGTGAGGCTAACGAAATTATGTAAGGAAACTGGATCGGGACAAATCACCAATGAAGGGGTGGTTGTTGGGAGAGTTGTTATGAGAAAGTCACGTCTCGAGTAGTGAAGCCGCTCGCAAAAACAGCAGCGCACACAGTCAAGTGTTCGACAGTCGTCCGCGTCCAAAGGCAAAGTCTCGGCAGCGTGTCTGAGCTGCGGCTACGTGCTAGCTAGCCGCAGCAACCGCACGGTGAATCATCCATTTTGCATTGGATCACTGACCGCAGCAAGCACCGCGTTGCTCCTCCATGTTTGATGGCTCAACCCTTGATCGCAGCAGGGATGAGGTCTTCCAGAACATAAAACACACAGAAGGAAAGGCCTTCTGGCAAGGTGTGGTGCTGCCGGAGGAATCAATACCTCTGGGGCTGTATCTCCTCTGTTCTTTCAGCCCTGCCTTTATTCTTCTCTTTGAGCCTGTGTGTGTGTGTGTGTGTGTGTGTGTGTGTGTGTGTGTGTGTGTGTGTGTGTGCGTGTGCGTGTGTGTGTGGGAGAGAGAGAGAAAGAAAGAAAGGGAGTGAGAGAGAAAGAGGTAAGACAATTAACAACAGAGAGTGTGTTTGTGTGTGTCTGTTTATGTGTGTGGTGTGTGTGTGTGTGTGTGTGATTGTGGACGACCGGTTGAAGCAGCCTCACCTGGACCCACGTCTGAGTGGTCTGACCTGCAAGGACCGATCAACGTGCAACAGGTTCAGCCATCACCCCCCTCTCTCTCTCTCTCTCTCTCTCTCTCTCTCTCTCTACTCAACCTCTGCAATGAACCCGTTTCGACAACAGCCCCTGTAGTCCTGGATTCGGAGGCCCCCAGTGAAAGCCACCTAGGGGGGGCGTGCGGCCTGGACTACACGACCCTGACGCCCAATAGGGCGCCATCCTCACCAAAGCGCTTTGGACACAGACGGGCTCGCCAAGGACACACTGGGACACCAGCGGCGGGGACGGACAGACGCCTCCCTCCCGGGACCGAAGGGGGAGGAAAGGGGGAGGCTAGCCACCACAGGCAGCTGTCTGGTGGCTAGCCTCCCCGGGACTCGTTCCTCTGCAGTCCAAAGCAGCCCAGGGCCCTGACACCCCTCGGCCTGCCGGGGCGTCTACCCAAGGCCCCTGCTCCACGAAGGCCGACGGGGAGAGGGCCTACGGTCTCCTCAACAACCCTATCAACCCTAATCCCGTGTCCTGGATTCAGAGGAGGCCAGTACCGCCTAGGGGGGGCATGTAGCCTGGACGTTGCTGCACACACAAACAGACACACACTCACTTGAACACACACTTCCTAGTGAACATGTATGCCGGAAGGAGACTTTGATTTTTGCTTGCTATTGACGCATTAGTCATTTCTAAGAGATTGTTCATCCAAAAAGACGAAATTAGTTTGGATCATTCGGTCAATAAGAGGCAGGAAGCCTACAGCCTACAGCCCTTCAGAAACCAGTCTGGATTTTCCGTGACAGGACCCGCCTCCTTGTCAGGCAGACCCGTTTGATTGACACACAGCCACAACCAACACACAGAGAGCACAGCCGGGTGCAGCACTCAATTTGAAATGTGATTCAGGACAGCTGCTGAAGTCGGGCGGGAGGAAAGAACCTGTGGATGTGACTACGGACAATAAACCTCTTCACCTCAAGTAGTTGCAACGGAACTATGTTACGATGCTGACCTGCCGAACTCATCATTACCTCGGTAGACAGACCGTAACCTATGTCTGACCCTACGTGGTGCACTGAACTTTACCTGCCTAGGGAGTCAGGTGTGAGGTACTCACCGCAGGTCCGTCTCCCGCCGCACCAGCCCTCGCTTTGACTCCAGTTCGTTCAGGTTCCCCGGGCATTTGAGAACGTGTGTCCTTCGTGTTAATCCAAGTCTCACCTGCAGAGAGCCAGCTCCACAGACTCTGTACCCAGAGTCTCACAACCTGAGACTCACCTGCAGCCACAGCTGTTAATGAGCACCTGAACACTGCCCCCCCTGTGTGATGTCAGTACTGAACCTAACCATAACACTAACCAGCACACGAACGCTATCTCTATTCCTGATATCGTACCAAACTAATCCTTTACGTTCTGGGAGTAGGAACGCAGAGAGCCGATGGGAATCGTGGCTGTGGTTGACGTAGACCTTTGCATTTTACATTGAGAGCATTTGGACGCTGTCATCCAAAGCGACTTACAATAAGTACAATTGTCAGAAGAAGGAGAAACAACACTCTATCGCTGTCGGTAAAGGAAGGCTGTTCATATAACATCATACTGTCGGTACAGGAAGGATGTTAATAGAAACAAGTGCCAAGCACTAACCATCGTTAGGTGCATTCCCCGTAGGCAACAAATATTGCTAGGATAAGTTCCCACACAATGGTAAGTATTATTTTAAGTGCAAGAATGTACAACATTCAATAAGTGCGTCCGAAGGGGAGGCTATGTCGAGTCTATGGGAACTCTGAACAAGTGAGTCGTGATGGACATGCTGCTAACGAACGGGACGGTTCAGCGGCTAGTGGCAAGGCCTCTTGCTCGACGAATCACAGAGGTCAGGCGGTGGACGTTTGGGATTTGACCCAGCATCTTCTGGCTGGGAGCTAACGAGCTGAATTAGGAGACTTTTAAATGGAGGTTTTGGGCAAACTTGAGGAATCACCCGTTCACCATGAGGTTTTGTTTTGACAGGAGGTCGCACTGAAGAGGTCTGAGTCAACTGCAGGTTGGAAACGCTCAGAAGATAATAGGGTGAAAGAGAGGTAACCCTGGGGATTTCAGTGGAATGTGTGCTTCTTTGTGTGTGTGTGTGCGTGTGTGTGTTTGTTTGTGTGTGTGTTGAATGTGTGTGTGTGTGGGTGTGTGGGTGGAATGCATGCATCTGTGTGTGTGGAATGACTGCATCTGCGTGTGTGTGTGTGTTTGTGTGTGTGGAATGTGTGTGTGTGTTGGTGTGTGTGTGCGTGCGTGTGCATGCAGGGCTTCATGTCAGTGCAGGCTTTTTTGGGGTGTGTACGCTTTTGTGTCGATACAGTGGGTATGCTGTGTGTTTTGTGTCTACGTGGTGTTTCTCCCACAATTTTGACACGCGTGCATAAACATGTTTGTGTGTTTGTGTGTGGGAGTTTGTATGTATATATGTGTGTGTATGTGTGTTTGTGTGTGTCTGGATATACATATGTATGCGTGTGTGTGTGTGTGTGTGTGTGTGTGTGTGTGTGTGTGTGTGTGTGTGTGTGTGTGTGTGTGTGTGTGTTTGTGTGCATGGATATATAAATATGTGTGTGTGTGTGTGTGTGTGTGTGTGTGTGTGTGTGTGTGTGTGTGTGTGTGTGTGTGTGTGTGTGTGTGTGTGTGTGTGTCTGTTAAGAGCATCAAACACTCCACTCCAGATGTCTACGGTGCAATCCCTCTGCCCAATTACCTCTGGACATCTGGGGTCCATAAACAGATCCTGTTAGTCTCTCTGTCTCTCTGTCTCTCTCTCTCTCTCTCTCTCTCTCTCTCTAATTCCCTCTCTCCATCTCGATCATTCCTTTACTTGTTCTCTCTCGCTATTTCTCCGTCGTTATCTTTCTCCTTCGTCTCTCTATGTCCCTCTCTCACCCGTTTTCCCCGCCGTCTCTCTATGTCTGTCTCTCACCCCCTTACCCCTCTGTCTCTCTATGTCTGTCTCTCACCCTCTTACCCCTGTCTTTCTACACTGACGCATGTGTCATTGTTAGTTTGCAACTGGCGCAGAGCGTCCTTTTCCATCCTGCGCCACGCGTCGGTAAATTAGGGAATGATCTTGCACCCCAAGGGGCGGTTCGGCAAAAGGAGGAGGCGTGTTCTGGCGCAAACGTTCCCTTTTGCTATTTTGCAGTTTCAGAAAACAATTCCGCCACGAACCAGGAACTACCTGGTTTAAAGTCAGTGGCGCGTTGTTCAGATGATATTTTAAGGGCGTATGCATGGTGTTGCTAGTGCACCTCGCGCATACACTGTGCTTCTCTCATCTACCTAGGCACACATTCTTGGTAAATTAATTGGGAAAGAACAGCTGATACAGCGGTAATAACTTGTACTTTTAAATCAATGCATCTGCAAATACCGTGCATCAAACACATATTTTCTTGACACAGACATCGTGGACAAGCCCATAACTTTTAGGATTGATGAGTATTTGATCGTGAGAAAACTTTGTTTACCGCGAGTGAGTGTTAGAGGAGTCAGTATTTCTGAAGTTGTGGAAGAAAACGCTATTCCATGTGTGAATTAGGCCATATTATTTGGCCATAAACTGAGCCATTTGAAGTTTGAAACTCATGTGGTCATGCATCTGTCTCATCGGAGACTGCAAACGCACTGTCAAAATATCAACTCGTCAGATTCAAATGCACTCATGGCTCTTAAAGGGGATGGGAGCTGGCACTCTCATTGGTTTATTGCAGGTTAGGCCCAAACCAGACCTACGGGTAATTAGGCTACTTCAGACCAACCCTTTTTAGATTTGTGCCGGGCACAAGAGTCATTTATCCGCCGGTAAAATAGCAACATCGCCAGAGACCCGCCAACAAGCTACTTGCATTTGGCGCTTCTCACTTGCGTTTCAGACGGTTAAAATAGGGCCCTATGTCTCTCTTACCCCTGTCTTTCTATGTCTCTCTCTCACCCTCTTTCCCATCTGTCTCTCTATGTCTCTCCCTCACCCTCTTTCCCCTCTGTCTCTCTCTCAGCCTCTTACCCCTGTCTCTCTCTAACCCTCTTTCCCCTCTGTCTCTCTATGTCTCTCTCTCAACCTCCTTTGTCTCTTTTTTGTATCTCTCTCCAGATCTATTCTCTCCTCCCCCGTCTGTCTTTGTATGCATCTTTCCTCTCCCCCTCTGAGCTCGTCTCTGTGCCGGCACCATTTCACAGTAGGTGGGACACACTCTCTCACTTGAATACAGAAACACCAACTCACCTGAACATACACACACACACACACACACACACACACACACACACACACACACACACAGACTCTCACTTGAACGCACGGACACACACGCTCACTTTGACAGACAGACACACAAAGACACACTACCTTTAACACACACACACACAGACGCACTCACTTGAACACAAACACTCATTTTGACACACAAACACAATCACAAACTCACTTTAACACACACACACACACACTCCCTTTCACACACACACACACACACACACACACACACACACACACACACACACACACACACACACACACACACACACACACACACACACACACACACACACACACACACACACACGGACACATAAACACACACTCCCTTTAACACACACAGATACACACTCACTTGGACAAAACTCACTTTAAAACACACGCACACACACATTTGCATCCTGCTGACACCAAATAACTGCAAAAAAAAACATTATTTGCCTTCCTAAATGTCACCTGCGGCCCGGCCGTCGTCTTCTGTGTGCATAGCGGGATGTCGTCCGGTACATTCAGGTCATCAGGACAGGTGACAGGATGAGGGCAGACACACACACACACCGAGCCTTGGGCAGCCCACTTTGGGACAATATCAATGGTGCAAAGAATGTTCCATTTGCAATTCTGACATTTAGCCGACGAAAAACTTAAAACACAATATAGAACCAAGTGCTAAAATACTGAAAGTTTTAAAGGCTGAAAACAATGACAACATGTATAAGAGCTCTGCTTGGAGCCTTGATTAAGATAATGTTGCAATCTCCCCTTATGTTGTCTCACTTAAACTCAGAGGGTGTCAACCTACTCGTCATAACATTTACATTTTCATTTCAGGTTTATAGAAGAACCTTTTATTCAAAGTGACTTGCTACATAAGTGCTTTTGCATAGAAATAACAATATATCGCTGTTGATACGTTAAGGATGTTCATAGAATCAATTGCCAACCTATAATAATCACTTGGTTAACCTATTTACGTATGCAAAAAAGGTTGCTAGGATAAGATGCTACACGATGCTAAGTACTATTTTTAAGTGCCAGGACTTACAACAGGAAATAAGTGGGTACATTAAGAACAAAATTGATTATGAAGGATCAATTATGTCAAATCCATTGGGAACCAGATGGTGGTAAGTTCATCCTGTCGTCAGGAGAAAGACCACACAGTGAAGAGAGGAAATACAACCCTTCTTTTGTTTATGCGTCATGACTGTGCGCACATCCATAATAATAAGACCTGAGTTTATTATCCAAAATTACAAATCAAAAAAATACTGCGACCCAAGAAGGATTATCGTTATTATTAATGATGTATTTTTTTGTCTTTCAATGCAAAGCAGGAGACGGCAACGCCTGGAGAAGATGAATGAAAAACAAACTTGGGATTGTGGGTAAATAATACAGATAAGAACATAACAGTCTCCGTGCGAACACATCCTGTTTGTGCCTGGGCTAAAAACGGAATAAATATTCTTATTTCTTAAGGAGAGAGTGTCTCCATGGTTTTGTGATGATTATCAGAGACAGGGGAGTAAACAGGCTGGAAAAAGGGAACACACCAACAGGTGTGGCCCCCCCACAGCGATCTAAATAAGACCACCGAGGGAAAGGTCAACGCAAGGTCTGCTGTTGTTTGTGGGCGGCTAACCCCATCAGCTGGGACAAACACCCATTCATTATTCGGTTCATTATCCGGTTTCTCTTATTCTCTGTCTCTCTTATTCTCCCGCTGTCCCCCTCGCTCTCTCTCTCTCTGTTATTCCTTGCCCACTTTTTTGCTTACATTGCCTCCCTTCCTCCGCTTTTTTTTTCACATGCGATAGCGCACGCAGGATGACATCATTCCCCGCGTAAGCTAACATTAGCTCATGGGCTAACATTAGCAGATGTTTACCGTGACCTTATTCTTGCAGTGCAACATCTGGAAGTTGAAAACATACACTGGATGAAATACGTTTGGTGCGAAAGCAGCATAACGACTAAACAGTTACACAACCTTCGAGGAGAGCCGAAAGAGATATAAACATTTGTCCGATAAAGAGAATACATACAAATGACGGCTAAACATCCCAAGGACGGAAAGATAGTTATTGTGTATTTAATCCCTGAGTTATTGACTCCTGTCCCAGTTCTGCCAAGCCACCCGTCGGGCTTTTTGTGAATATGGGACACTTTTTGTCGGTGTATCCTGGCATGCCAACAGTAGTCCTTGAACTACTTGTCTCCGACCTCACTAGCTTCATAAAGAACAGTCACTCTCCCTCCTGTCCAAACTCCAACGCCTTCACCCAGTCACAAGGTAAAGGAGGTAACCCCTGCTGGCTCACGGCTATAACTCACCATCTCTTCACAAAGATCCCTCTATCCTCTGATTCTTCTGCCCTCTGTCTATTTATGTACAACATCACAGGAAGAGAATCCGATGTCGTAATAATAATAATACATTTAATTTAGAGGCGCCTTTCAAGACACCCAAGGTCACCTTACAGAGCATATAGTCATCATAAATCGATAAAAAAACAAGACATTGTGGAAAAAATAAAAAATAAAATAAAATAAATAAATAAGTAAATATAATAAATAAAAAAAATAAAACAAAAACAAGACAAAACAAAACAAACAAACAATCAAAACAGTGATCAGTTAGACGTTGTGTGCGAGTTTGAACAGGTGAGTTTTGAGTTGTGACTTGAAGGTTGTAATGGTGTCTGACTGTTTTATGTGTGGGGGGAGGGAGTTCCAGAGCCTGGGTGCTGAACAGCTGAATGACCGGGCACCCATTGTAATGAGTCGTGATGTGGGGATACATAGTAGTCCAGCAGAGGTTGAGCGGAGGGAGCGGGAGGGAGTTTATTCTTGGAGGAGGTCGCAGAGGTAACTGGGGGCTAGGTTGTGGAGAGCTTTGTAGGTGAGGAGTAGGGTTTTGTATTGGATGCGGTAGTGTACTGGGAGCCAGTGAAGTTGGATGAGGACAGTAATGATAGGATGGTGGACGGGATCATGTTACTCAAAGCTATCAAACTACTACTCAGCTGTTTTAAAACATCAAGGCATGAATCAAAGTCAAATAAAGTAAGCGAATGTGTCAATATTTGCGGATAATTTGTGTTTTGGATCCTTCTTAGTTATATGTGGGTTTAGGTTATGTTGCTCCCATTCACCAAGCTGCCATTTGGCTACATTTCTCCTGCTATAATAACAGCTGGTCGCTCGTTTATTCTTGAATAGTTTTGGTGAAGAAGTACCAAGATGGACGGGCCTGAAATTCAGATCACATGACTGAAACCCTCTTCAATGATAGGACAAACTGATAACGACAGAGGGCCACACGTGTCTGGCATTAGATTGGATAGATAAAACGTAATTAATCCCACATAGTAAAAATTAGTTAATCAAGTTATTATTACATGAAGACACAAAGCAACCCTTACTTATGATTTAAATAGCCGTATACTGCCATCACAGTAAAGTAAAAAGTTTACAAATTAATTTACATAGAGTTTGTTTGCTGACACCGAAAACGCTAAAATAAAATGGCAGATGTCGGACCTGCTCGCGTTGCCACGGTCACAGCAGAGCTGATGTACTTTGACTCAAAGCGGTCAGTGGGGTATTTTCCGTGGCTGTCCGATGTGCAGCATCGCCACAGGCATGTGACTCAGGTAGAGTCCTGTCTGGCCAGCCGAGTTGAGCTGTCAAAGTAGCGTGACACATGATCCCACAACCTTTGACCCTGGACAAGGAGGAGGGAGGGAGAGAGGTGTCGCGGCAGCCATTATAAACAGAGCCCTGAGTTGTTTTGAACAGAGGTCTGAAAGGTGAGGAAATGGGCTGTGATTTATCATTTAACCCGGTGTATAATGTATATATTTTGTGTGCTCTTAGTTGGACTGAGTAATTTGTTTATTATCGCTTGAACGGTTAATGGAGTGGATTAGTGTTTTTCTAACTCGTCGCCACTCAGAGCACTATCACTATCAGTGCCTCACATTCAGCCATTCATGCAATGAGGGCGGTTGGATTCATGAAAGAACACAGCCAGCTCGTCGGGAGCAGGCAGGGCGAGGCGTCTTGCTCAGGGACACCTCGACACTCGACCAGCAACCTTTCGGTTACAACATCCCTCTTGTTTTTCCGTCCCAGAATATGTTTAAAAAGGGCTACAACTGTTATTATTATTATTACTAATGCTACCACGTATGCAGATATCTACTACATTTATGATTGACGTAACGGATAAATATGTCTGTTTTGTTCGCTTTGGGCGAAACCTTTGGCGAAAAGTGGTCGTTTTCAAGTATAATACTAAACTACAATATGGAAATGAGAGATAGAAAAAAAAGAAAACTCTAACACAATTAAAAATGATCGGATAAGATTATTAACCCCATGAATGGAGCATTCCATGCAGGGAATTGTGACTAAGAGATTGCAAAGTCCTCTTCACAGACATTAACAAATCAACAGACATTTATTCATTTGAAAATCTTCAAGATCACCACTTTAAGTTCACAGTAACGAATGATATCGCTGGGACCAGCTAACTAGTAGTCCCACTACTATATTAAAATATGTATTATTTTAAGAAACATTTTATGTTATTTATATTCTCATCCTGCGTTTTGAACGATACCACAGGAGTGCACTTGAACCTCATTCGGCAATTTCCAAAAAATCCCCCTGCGAATGGGTTTTCACCGAGCGTGCCGCGTTTAAGTACTTATTTCACGCTCCCTTCACCCGAATATATTTCCATTGTTTAATACCAGATGTCGAATCCTTGGAGGTAATTTCTCCTAACCTAGTTGGACCCTGCATAAACCGCACACAAACTCGGGTCTAGCAGGTAAACACGGCCCCTGTCTCGCAGTTGGGGTGTGTTGCATGAAGATGAACACTTGCACCGATGTTGTGTACTCACACACCCACAAACACACACACACACAGCCACTGAGCAGAGAGAGACAGACAAATACACACAATCGGTCAATGTCAGTCCGTCTGATTCTCTCTCTCTCTCTCTCTCTCTCTCTCTCTCTCTCTCTCTCTCTCTCTCTCTCTCTCTCTCTCTCTCTCTCTCTCTCTCTCCCCCCCCCCCCCCCCCCCCCCCAAATCAGATGAAGGCCCTACTTTTGACGTTGATAATGGAATGGGTGTGGAGTTTTTCTGTACGGGTGTTTTTCTGTACATGTATGTACAGACCCTTTGTGATGGTAGAAGTGATATGCATTGTTGTTATTTTAGCTGGTATGATGCTGCAGGATTAAGTTCCCATGTGATCGCTTGGATGTTCGTGCGCATTAGTGTTTTAATTTAACCTTTTATTTCACGGGATGACAAACTGACTCAGCGGTAATATTGTTGCAAGAGCAAACAGGAACTTTAAATCGCAGAACATAAGCAAAACAAAAGTTGTTCAAACACACACACACACACACACACATGCACACGTACACAAGATTCCACGCACAGCAACAATCATGTTGCGGCCTACTTATTGCATCTCTTAAAACAGTCATAAAACTCTATGCTAATCTGATCATTTGTCACAAGGGAAGGAGAGGTGGGGGGGGGTGCATAAGGTCTTTGTTCATTCTAATGGCTTTGCTCGGTCTTGATTTGAAGCTTGTGCAAACACCTACATTTTTCCCGCCGTGCGAGACCAACATCGCGGGGAAATGGCGAGCAGTTAAACGTCGAAAGGGTAAAAAAATAATAAAGTCGCTACGCTAATTCACTTTAAGTCGAAAGCTCAACAGCTTAACGGGAGGGTTGGCGGGTTTCACTGTGTGTGTGCGTGTGCCTCTGTGTGTGTGTTTGTGTGCGTATGTGTGTGTCTGTGCATGTGTATGTGTGTGCTAGCGTGTGTCTGTGTGCTTGTGTTTGTGTGTGTGTTGTTTGTGTGTGTTTACTCGCGTTTTTGTGCGGTTAAAGATGAGGATCGAAAAGGCTGACAAAAAGACGATAAACAATTACAATTTATTGTTATTGGCCCCCTAATTATGTGTTTGATTTGACCGGCCCCCACTGCCGTCGCCGCAAAAGCCCCCCAGTTCAAATTGATCAGTTTACGTAGCAACGCCTGATTGAACTACACTACCTGTTGGCACGGGCCCGACTTCCTGCGTCTTTATAAACCTCACATCGTCGTCTTGATGATGAAGAACAGATTAAGCCTTTCGAGGAACGTGACTAGAAACAGACACCAAAACCAGTCCATATGGCCTCGTAAAAAACAAATTAACCAAAACTCACGTCTCGCTTCTGTAAACATTTCACAGGATTTGTTTTCGGGCCGTTAAGAGCTGACACAAACCAGACATTGGGATCACCGCGCTGCAGAGTCACATGACCCGGATAACTTCCTGGTTCCGAGACTGTGATTGGTGGATAGTAAGGGGGAGGGGCCTTGATACATTTTGCATCTGTATTGAATGCAGTTCCGTTCTTCATTTAGCTATTTATATCGCATAACATATGTGCACGTCTATTGTACACTTGTAGTTCTTTCGTAATTACATGAATATGCCTGCATCTATTGTGGTTCATCCATGTTCTGTTTGAGTGTGAGTTAACACGTTTTTACTATGATATTGAATTTGAAGATACTATTCTGGTTTTATGTGCGGTCTTTTTGAGTAGTGAAGCACTATCCAAGTCTTATTATTTCTACAAGGAACTGGTTGATCTTTGCTTCTGTGTTAACATTGTCTTATTTCAATTTATGTTCTTTTCATCACCATGAATAGCTTCTATCCAAAGCTCATGGAGGCCTACAGGTAGATCCCTCCAATTTGGTGAAGGAGTTTTGAACCAAGAACCACTCAGCTGGGAGTCAAGCGTTTTGAAGCAGGCAGGACATCAAGACAACTGATGTAAACTGTTTTAGTCCATGCTTTAGTTAGACCTCATGATTCAAGCTAGGCTCAGTACCTTACCGGACCACACATTTGTAGAGCAAACAATGGTTTTGAATGGCTTCTTTTCCACACAGAGTGGTCAACAAAACAATCGACTTTCCTTCCTCCTCCACCTGCCATCTTCCTCGTTTTTAAGAGAGGCCAGACGCAAGCGTGAGGCTCTTGTTTTGACCGACTCTGTGATCAATTTCATGTGGCAGAGTCTTTAAAAGACAAAGTGCTGCTCTGCAGTCACCTCGGTTGTTAAGTTAAACGGTTTAAAAGCGGACCCTGTCATTTCGATGGACAACGGTCAAAACCGTGTAAATATCGCAATGTTTTTTTCTTAACCGTCTTGTCAAAGAAATAATGACAGTGATGTGACGATCGAAGCATCCAATCAAAATGGTTTGCTGCTAAAAAAGGTTGTAATTCAGTGCTTTAATGAGCTATTCCTATAAATTGCATATTGTATTGTTTATGTTTTTACTGGTAAACTGCTATATTTATTGAACTTACAGAAAGTCAAAGATAAATAGCAACATTTCACAGCAGGTTCTACAGGTTAAATGATGTCTGTGACAAACAGTTTCAATCTAAATCTAAAGCCGTTTCACCCACACATACTCTGGAATCATAATCATAATCATTCGCCCGTCTCTGGCCCCAGCGCCAACGACCGCTTCTGAAGATGAGAAAATCACAAAAAGATAACGACAAAGTCCAACATGCATTCATGCAGAGATAATGAAACACTTTGAACTGTGAACCAGTCTCAGACCAATCATGCTGTCTCTCTCCAGCCCGCTATCCAGTCTTGGTATTTTGGTATTTCCTGTGTAACACTGTATACTCCATTCATAATCCAACTCCTCTTTGATATCAACTGCTCCTTTGTAGTCGTCTATATGACCGCATTCAACCCCCCCCCCCCCCCCCCCCCCCCCCACCCAAACCAATTAACCACCATCACCACCACAACCACCGCTGCCAAATCACAACAGATCAAAAGAGAGAAATAATCTTTGATCGTGATGACTGATAACAGCTCCACACCACACCCCCACCACCCAAACCCACACCCACCGACTCATAGGATTCATAATATCCTCAGACATAAGATTTTGTTAGCATCACAGACACCAATTTGCACTGTGGAGAAATCTCCCCTATCGTGAAGAAATATATGTTGTTTGTTAGCTATTGGATGTTGGTGATGAGTTTTACAAACACGGTACACCCGTTGAACTCTTTAGCGACTGGGGGCGACGTTTGACAAACTTTGTTGTTATTAAAGCCATCGCAATCGGTGTTGTTGTTACAAACACATTCCAACGTTCCCATCATTTGAGTTGTTGTTGTGTGTGTTGACGTCGATGACGGTATATTCTTTTAAAATGCATTCACATAAATTGAACGTTGTTGTTTACCATCAAGGGTGTTTCGTGGGGTGTCGTCGTTTGTTTGTTTGTGGAATGAAGATCAAGTTTGACCCGCCTGTCCGCGAGCAACGTGTCATTTTCCATCACGCTTCTTTGCCGCTCGCGTGAAGCAAAGTGTGAACGACAGGAGCCGACTGTGAGTGCTACGACTGACTAGCGCTAGGCTCTGACAGCTCCACTAGCCCTGGAAACACGTCTCTTATGCCCCTCGGTTGAACAATTAACCATACCATAATCGTCACTGCACAACCCCCTGCTTCGTAATTGAAATTACATTTACGTTTAATGTTCACAGACTTATCCTGTTTTTTATGCTTTTTTTTAAGCTGGAAATTTTGTTAGCGTAAAATCTATGTTCACACTTTTTTGGACTTCTCAGCCAATTATTAACATAGATCTCTGTGCAGCAAAATGTATATTCCCGTGAACTAAATATTCTCGTTTGAAGTTGAAAAAAACGATACACCCCCTTGTGCGTCGAGAAACAGCATGGCATAAATGCCAAGTTGTTAAATATATATATACATATATGTGTTCAGATTTAAAGAAAAATAAAAAAATACGAAAGGATAGCTCTGTTACGTAATTGCTTTTTTGCAGTTATTTAATAAAAAACACCCCAATTTTAGACTCCTTTGATCATTGTTATAATATCCTTGAAAATGTGCCAACACATTTAAAAAGAGGTAATTGAATAAAAAACACACATTTATATATATATATATATATATATATATATATATATAAATATATATCCAAATTAATGTTGTCGCTTGAAAGCCTACACACTCGACTGACAGCGAAACGGTCGCCCTCCAAGTCTTTCATTGCATGATTGCACCATTGGATGTATTGCATTTAAATGGCTGGCATTCCAGGGGGGGGCAAACAGACACAGACATAGACACGCACACACAGACACGCGCACAGACATGTACACACCCTATCCTGTCAGACACGACAGCGGGGGGTTGGATGAGAAAAATAAGAAATTATTAATTTTCAAGGGCATTGCGTGGTCTCCGATGCCCAGCCTGTCTGACAGGAGTGCCCGTCTTAGCACTTTTCTGACTCACCCCCCTACCCCTCCCACCCCCACAACGGCTGTGGTCCAGAGAATTACTCTGGGGTACCCCGTGAATATCAATGTCACGCGTGTCACTCAACTGTCCGTTCAGTGTGTGTCTCTTTCAGTTTGTGCGTGTGTCTGTAAGTATGTGTGTGTGTTTGTGAGAGTGTGTGTCTCTCTGCATGTGACTGTCACTATGAGTGTGTCTCTATTAGTGTGTGTTTCTTAGTTTTTCTGTGTGAGTGAGAGAGTGTGTGCGTCTCTATGAATGTGTGTGTGTGTGTGTGTATCTCTGTGAGTGTGTGTGTGTGTGTGTGTGTGTGTGTGTCTCTGTAAGTGTGAGTGGGTGTGTCTTTGAGTGTGTGTGTATGTGACTGAGTCTCTCTGTGCCTCTGTGTGTTTCACTCTCTAATTGTGTGTCTCTGCTAGTGTGTGTGTGTCTCTTTGAAGTATGTGTGTTTGTGTTTTTTTGGAGGAAATCATTAAGACGTGCCATTAGAGGCGTGGTGAGGGTGGAATGGTTGACAGGAGGACAAACAACCCCCCGCTGGGCTGAGGCAACAGAGTTGTCACGAGGAGCAATGTTGACCGGCAGCCCCCTATACCCTTTATCCTCTCCTTGATGATGAAGACATTGACGACCCAGATGGTTAACCTTCCCTACGGTCACCAATCACTATGTTGGAATCAAAATAGTGAAAAAATGAATGAATAAACAAAAAAAAAAACATTTAGATTTGAGTACAATGTGTTTTTGTTTTAAACTAGGTGTACCATGATAACAAGTATGTGATAATATTTCAGTTCATATGATTACAAGCTTGAATCAACGTGAGATAAATGTATTAATCCTCGGTAATTTATTTACCTACCTCAACAAAAAAAATGGTGTCTGGTTGACATTCGACACCCGTATGGAAAATAGCGCAAAAGATGTGGGCCAGCGGCCATTTTAGTTGACTACTACCTTTTCCTTCTCCTGCAGTTTTTCTAAGGACACACATGCCCGACAACACAGTGTTTGGATGACTCGGCAAATACACGCCAGTACAATGTTTTGTTTTGACGTTGGCCTTGCCCTGGCTTGGTTTATTGCTTGCCGCTGTGGTTCTCTGTCATGCTAACACAGTAGCTCACGCTGACAGAAGCCACTGTGGGTGTAGCGCCGTGACAACTTGCCTTACAAGGCCCGGAACACTAATACCCTGTTGTAGTGTTGTAGGCCATTAGCCATTCATTAGCCCCCGCTGCAGGGGTTTAGAGACCTGATCAAATTAGCCGCCGCTCATCGTAGCCCGTGCCTATGATGTATTGATGGAAAGATCTTTGCGTGAGAACAGAATGTTATATTGTCCTGTTAAGGGCGTTTTTTTAACAAAATAACGAACAGATTTTAACCTCTGAAATTAGCTGCCGCTCATCACCGCTACGGTTTAAGAAGGAACTTCTTAAAATAGCATTTTCTATTTTTAATCTAAGGACGTTTGTTTGCAAGTTAAATCGGGAAAATAAATAACGAATTATACTGGAATTATTGGACACTTTTGTTCAGATAGGACATCGTGTTTCAGCGTTTTTATGTTTTTCGCGTGATGCAAAACAAAAAACAACAAAAAGTGCGGGAACCGCAATGAACCTGAATCATTCGAAAAGGCTGCCACTGATGTTACTTATTCTTATTATCCGTTGAATGGGCTTAGAGACTGCCCAGCATACCGCTGACACCTTAGGCACGAATAAACAATTGATTTGATGCACGAAGGGTTTATTACAAAAACAAGAACCAAGAGTATGAGACCAAAATACCCACCGCTGGGAGAAATGCGTTTTTTCTCTAAAATCCTCCAGCGAGTTCAAACAAAAAGAGCTCCCCTCGGCTGTTATCAGGCTGATCTTTCTCCCCCCCAGACTTGATATCTTCCCACTGGCCCGACCACTTTGTTCAGATTACTTCTGAAAACAAGAATGCTTCTTTTGCTTCGTCATGAACAATGACGTGCGAAGGTCTCATCCAGAAATGGACTTTGAATCTTCCTCAGCCAAGACACCTTCGGGCCTGTCGTCCTTGTTGTTCCAGTCGAGGTGTGTGCTTCTGCCTTCGTAAACAGATTCTCCAATGTCTTCCTGGCCTCGCGGTTAATCTAAAAACCCCGGGCCCCCTTCTTTTGTCACTTTGAAGAACATCACATGCGCTCCGGTTGTTTTCCGCGGTGTCGGTTGGCCGGTTGGTCGGGTGGAGGCGAGGGGAGAGGAGGGAGAGGGGAGAGGGAGCTGGAGGGAAGGATGTTAGAATTCATCTCCGGCTGCTTCATGAGGGGACAAATGTGTTTGGCGAACATGATCGAGGAAGACGGCTGCGTGAGGCTGATGCGTCCGGATGTCACTAAGAGCAAATGGAGCACGCAGAGGAAGTGCTGACGTTGTACTAAACAGAAGGTGTGGTGAGGTGAGCAGGAATTGACAAAAACTAAATAAAACAGCAACACAGGCAGACAGACGGACATATGCTTTCTTACTGGGAGATATTACAACAATTTTGGACTCTGTATGCACGTAATACAGTGAGAATGGCCTAATACAGAGATAGATTCAGAAGACAGGAAAAGAGAGAGACAGTCAGAAGACAGGAAGAGAGAGACTGAGGAGTTTTGAGGCGGTGAACAGAGAATTGACCAAAAGAACACAGACAGAGAGACGTAAGCTTTCTGTGAGATATCCAACTTTGTTGGACACCATATCAAATATTTCCTGCGTGCCGGCCAAGAAGATAGATGAATAAATTATTCAACACGCTGGCCCAGCCGAAGAGATTTTCGTGAGGAGGTCTCATTGTTTTATCAGCTATCCAAGACTTATTGAGTGTACAAACTTCAGCAGGAGTATTTTGCGTAGCTTCTATGGTGCTTTGAAGCGCCGGCGTCACCGGAACGTTCCGACAGGTCCGAGCGCAGCAATTTATCTTGAAAGCCGTGAAAGTGCATTCTCCGGCAAAAAACGTAACTTACAATCTATGTATTTTTTGTAAAACTGCGGGGGAAAAAGCTGATATGTGAAAACACAGCCGTAGGTATTTGTCTTTTCTGTCGTGCTTTATTCAAACAACCAATCCGTGTATAGTTTTAATAGTCTATTAATACAATGATGAATAAACAATGAGCCTTCTGACAGGAGGTAGTCCCGGAGCGGTGTGGTGGAAGGATATGGATGCGAACAGGCAGTTTAAAAGTCCCACATTGCGCCGACACGAACATCGCTTTTGCAATATACAGACAAAAAAAAAAAGTCGGTTGGATCTGTACATTCCGATTACGACGTGTGGAGCGCACCGTCGCGCGGTGCCAGGGGGGGGGGGAGGGGAAGGGCGTGACACGTGGATGTATTTTACATGAGGCTCTGCGCTCGGGGCGCAAAACGATGTGTGCAGAGAAGACCTCCCTCTGGAGTGGGGGAGGCAGGGAGACGATCTGAGACAGATCAGCTACGACCCATGTCTCCGCTAGGGAGAGGATGAGTCCGTCCGTCTGTCCTACAGGACATGTCTCCGCTGGGGAGAGGATGAGTCTGTCCGTCTGTCCTGCAACACATGTCTCCGCTGGGGAGAGGATTTGTCTGTCTGTCCTACAACATGCAGAGCGAGGGAGAAAGACAGGGAGAGAGGACGACTGACGGGCAGAAGGCAGAAAGAGAGAGAGACATAAAGGCAGAAGACAGAGAAGACAGAGAGAGAGAGAGAGAGAGAGAGAGAGAGAGAGAGCGAGAGAGAGAGAGAGAGAGAGAGAGAGAGATGAACTAAAACAGTATTTATAGTCTCTTATCTCTTTAAAGTAGCTGGCAAACAATACATTAGCATTGGCACGTGCAACACTCACCGGAGGGTATACAATATAACTCGACAGGAGTTGTCTTCTATTTTCACCGTTCAGGTCCTAATAAAACACCTTATTAACACCATTGGAATATTTATGGCTAGATTAATCAAGGTTTTAAAACAATTGAATGGCGTTTCATCCCGGGAGGATCTCTGTTCTTGTGCTGAATACCTGTCGTCTGCCAGGTGTTACGGCTTAATGTGACCCTTTGGAAACGGGGCGCTCACGTATAATTTCCTGCTTCTGGAATTATGTCAAGCGCTCCCTACTGGAGAACACATGCACTTGCATCTTTAAATCGTGTATGAGGGTTTAGTAGCCCCATATTCCATATGGGTTACACTACCCTGCAGCGTCTACCTGCATGGTGGGAGAGGTTGGAACCTGGCAGGGGTCAGGGATGGACCCCAGAGTAGGAGGGTGCAGTTTGAGTACAGGAGTCCCAGGCGTATAGAGGGAGAGCAGATCCACTGAGATTGAAGGGGAAACCAGAGGGGCACACATTCTCTCTCCCCCTCCCTCATTCTGGCGTTCTTATCACACGCAATCTCCCCTCCACAGAGTTGAGCGATGAAGGGCCCTACTCATTGTTCACTGGAAGATACAGTGTCTATGAGTGGGTGTCTGTGTGCGTGAGTATGAGTGTGTGTCTATGTGAGCGTGAGGGTGTGTTTGCAAGGCCATGAGTATGAGTGTGTGTGTGTGTGTGTGTGTGTGTGTAGGGGTTTATGTGTGTGTTTGTGGTCGTGTGTGTTTCTGTGTGTGTCTGTGTGGTGGTGATTGTGTGTAGGTATATGTGTGCGGTTGATTGTCTGAGTGTGCTTGCACAAGTGTTAGTGTGTGCATGGGCATTTGTGTGCAAGTGTATATGAATGTGTGGCGATGATTGTGTCGGTGTGTGTGTCAATGATTGTGTGTGTGTGTCTGTGTGTGCGTGCATGCAGTAGTGTGTGTGCGTGTGTGGCATTGATTGAGTTTGTGTCAGTGTGTTTGGCGATGATTGTGTGCCCATGTTTGTACGTGTGTGCATGCAGCTGTGTGTAATGTACAGTGTACATTCTGTACGTGTGTGTAGCGCGTGTGCGCGGGCCGTTAGTCAGCCAGGGGAACAGAGTGTTTAAGTGTGATGATAGCAGGGATGCTGAGCCTCCCTTCCTCCCCCCTCCTCCCCCCTGGTCTCTGTGGAGACCAAGCAGCAGATAAAGATAAACTCCCATCTCTCCCGTACGGCTTTGAATCAACCCAACTCCGACCGGAGGGAAGCGCATTCACCCGGAATGTAAAGCGAGAGTTATTACTATTCTATTGTACAACTAACGAGAGAGACAGAGAGAGAGAGAGAGAGAGAGAGAGAGAGAGAGAGAGACAGAGACAGAGACAGAGACAGAGACAGAGAGAGAGAGAGAGAGAGAGAGAGAGAGAGAGAGAGAGAGAGAAACAAAGAGAGAGAGAGAAACAAAGAGAGAGAGAGAGAGAGAGAGAGAGAGAGAGAGAGAGAGAGAGAGAGATTCATGTGGGTGCGATCGTGATTTTGGGAAACCGTTTACGCACATTAAATATGAGTTTGGCTATGATTATTAATGTGCGAAAACTTTGCAAATAGTAACTTTCCTTCTCCGTTATTTCTTAATGTTTATGTTTACAGTACATTCAGCGGTTTATTGTACACATGAAATATTATATTACTATTATGGAGCGCACTATACAATATTTAATGTCCTCATACACTGCCCACCATGTATAATTATTCGACGTGTAACGGTATGGGAAAGGAGAGCTGTGCTGATTAAAACATTAAAAGATAAACGTGCGAAACGAACGCAGATACAGGCCAGTGCGAAACGTATTGGGATCAGTGCATAATTAAACTTGTAATAGCCTTTCTTAATTAAAAAAAACCCTGAACAAGGTTAGATATGATAGAGTGGGATTAGATAAAGCTTATTGCCTTCTGGGACCAGGTGGGGGGGGCGACTTTTTTATTGAAGAAATTAGGCTGATGAAATCAAAAATGGGGAAATATGAATTGCTATCGCCCTCGCATATCACACATTCAGGTGGAAATCGGACAGTCGGTTCTCTATTGCATGGCGTTGCTCATTGTTTGATGTGCGGTAATGAGGACTTTGGGGTAGAGAGAGAGACAGAGAGAGAGAGAAAGAGAGAGAGAGAGAAAGAGAGGGAGACAGAAAGACACAAACAGACAGAGATAGAGAGACACACACATAGACAGAGATAGGGAAACGCACACAGACAGACACAGAGAGAGGCAGACACACAGACCGAAACAGAGACAGGGAAAGAGAGAGAAACGGACACAGACAACAAATGGAGGAATCCATGCGTCACTCCGGTGGTATATATGGCCTCCCCTCTCCAACTCCTCTCTCTCTTCCACTTGTTTTCACGTCGTTTCATTCACTGCACAAATAACAACAAAAAAAACACACTAAAGTATCGCCTCTCTCCACCCCCACACTGTCCACTCTTTTTTTCATTTGACTGTTTCAACCGGACTTGACAATGAGACAATGAGAACTTCTTCTCCTTCTTCCTCATCCTCCTCCTCGTCGTCTCCTCCCCTGAAGAAGCCGGCCTCGTCTAATTGCGCCCTGCGTCTTTGCCTCTGCACGTCTTTCTACGCCGCTCGCACATTCAGTAGAGGAAAGTTATTAAAGAACCCGGGGTGGAGGGGATCGCTCAGAAGATCGATTCCCCTTTTTCGCTGGGATATACAGAAGAATCAAGAGCAGAGAGAGAGAGAGAGAGAGAGAGAGAGAGAGAGAGAGAGAGAGAGAGAGAGAGAGAGAGAGTTTTTTTGTTTTGTTTACTTCCATCCAAGCGGAACTTTAAGGGGCAGGATCAGATTGATTCCGAGAGCCGGGATACAAATGAAACGTCGTGCGTCTTGGGGTCGCAGTTCACTGCCTCCCCATTCACGATGACTGACAAGGATTCCTTTGATTTGGGTTCATTTCATCACAGGAAAAACCCAGCCTCTCTCAAGAAGACTTCACATGCATATCTAAAGTCCAGAATATCGTTGAATATCTCTGTGACGTAACAGGAAACCAGTGAAATCTGCCCCCCTCGCCGTTTTTGGGCCTTACAAGCCGTTTCGAAAATTCTTCCCCATATGACATCACTAGTGTCGTGCCCACCTGAATCTGTGCTGGATAGATCAGTCTACCAGCCTACCCAGTGGACTGAAGTAAACGTTGCTCATCTATCCAGCACAGAACTAGGTGGACACGCCCACTAGGGATGTCATGCGGGGCAGATTTTCGAAAAGGCTTGTAAGGCTAATCACACTCACACCTGGTGGTATAATATGTCGCCTTTAAGGAAGTTTTGGTCCTTGTTAAGGTGCGTTTATGATGGATGTTTCTTGGCCAGGTCTCCTTTGGCAACTACAACGATCAGACTTTCCAGGCTTTTGTAGAACGTACAACATACTTTTGACATGTGCCACTCAGCCATAGTTAAGGGGGGGTTGGCATCTTGACAAGGATGTATACAGGTAGACTGTAGACGTTTGGGGTTCGAACCCAGAAAATGACAGCTCGGACTCAAACCACTGAGCACTTGGTGGGTGTGTTGGGAGTGGGTGAGTGTGGGTATAGGGGTGGGTGTGTGTGTGTGTGTGTGTATGCGTCTGTGTGTTGCACAGGTAGACTGTGGACATCTGGGGTTCGAACCCAGAACATTCCTACTCAAACTCCCACCGTGGAGCACTAGACTATACCTTCTTCCAGAGTGACTTAAATCGACTTTTTCTAGGAATGAGCAGGTAGGGAGTCAGAGCACCCAGAGGCTTCCAGCTTTGGAGTCCGGTTCATTCACTGTGCCTCTGGTTAAGTACTAACAGCGGCAAAACACTGTTCTGCAATCTGTTAATGCGGCACGACACTATATTCTGAAAACACAGTCGCTGGAACATAATATAGCCCCCCGTCGTAAATCAACGTCGTGGTTCGGGGATTGTTATGTTTAATAAATAAGTCGCTCATAAACCAAACTCCCTCGTAACTTACCCATGTGTTTATGCGAGTTATGTAATCTTGGCCTGCTGTGGCTTCTCTCCGTCTACGATATAGTGTTGGCCCGGGGGGGGGGGGGGGGGGGGGTTAAGATTCCAGCGCCAGATGCTCTCTCTGCACTGCATCTCAACACGTCGCGAACGCACAGGCCGTTTAGTTCCGCTACGTTAACGTCCAATCACCACGAGTGATAACCGTTTTGAGCCTTGAGTTAAGTCGAGCTCCCTGCCATTGTAATAAAGGGATGCATCCGGCTTGTGTTGTGACTGTCATACTCGTCCGTCATACAGACAGGCCTTCTCAGTCACCACCACCCTCCCTCTTGAACTACGTCCCCAACCAGAAAGACTAGCACACTCCCTTTATCTAAACAGGCCCTCAAAACCCCCCTCTTTAAGATTGCTTTCACCATATAACCTCATTCCCTTCACTCTCCTTGCTCCATTTTTTTAATCTTCTTGCTAATATACGTTCTTATTAAATGATTACATTTTGTGCTTACTCTGTAAAGCGTCTTTGAGCACTCAGAAAAGTGCAATATAAATCGAATGTATTATTATTCTTACACTGTCGTAGGGTACCTTAGTCAGGCGGTCGATCGAGTTAGAGCAGGCATGGAAGATTTATGGAGGTTTATTTGAAATGCTAAGAATATCACATATATTGTGCATCAAGACAAACAGCCTTCTCCTGTCTCTCCCTTAACACTGACATAAGCCAGGCTTCAATAGACTATTCCAGGCCTAGCCCTGCCCATATGCCAAACTAGCATGCCCCCATTCATGCACACATTCACACACAACGGCGGTGTCAACAACACAGGGCGGCAGCCAGCTTGTCAGGAGCAGTGAGGGTGAGGCATCTCACTCACTCAGGGACACCTCGACACTCAGCGAGGAGGAGCCGGGGATCGAACTAGCAACCTTCCGGATAACAGCCAACCCGCTCTACCTCCTGAGCCACATGCCACCCCCTCGTCACACATACACCCAGTTCGGATACACGTCATTACGAAGCAGGCGGTCGTCCGGGAATCAAACCCGGAACCCTCTCTCTATGAGATACTGCCTCCTTATCACAAGTCCCACCGTGACGCAGGTTCATTACCGGGCGATCAGATAGCATCCGACCCCGGCCACACAGCCTTCGGGAACTCGACACACCCAACGGCGTATCGAATGGCAAACTTCAGTTCGGCTCCGCTGTCCCGACGCAATTTTTACCGGTTCGCTACCTCATTCACAAGCCCTGAAAAGACATATTGGCAATGTGCTGCGTATCAGCTAACAGGTTATTGCTAAGGACGGGGGGGGAGAGTGTATGTTTTCGTAAGGGCCCATTACATTAAAACTTTTTCACTTCCCTAGTTGACTTCTTCGCTCATCTTTCATCTGTGGGGGGGGTTGGGGAGGTGTGTGGGGGGGGCGGTCATGGAGGAACCAAGTCGGCAGTAAAAAGTGCATGTGGGTCCAACTCATTTTGTACCCTGATAGTAATCTATACTCTGGCCAGTCCGTCTGTGTGGTCTGAGATGTCCCCCAAATGCAGTCTCTGCGCATAGAGTAGGTGTGTGTGTGTGTGTGTGTGGGTTGGTGTGTATGTGTGTGTGTGTGTGCGTGTGAAACATGTATGTGTGTGTCTGTGTGTGAGTGTAGGGGTGTGTGTGTGTGTGTTGGTATTGGTGTTTGTGTGTGTGTGTGTGTGTGTGTGTGTGGGGGGGGAGGGTATTTGTGTGTAGGGGTGCGTGGGTGCGTGTGTGTGTTGTGTGTGCCAGTGTGTGTATGTGCGTGCATGTGTGTGTGGGTCTGCAAACAAAACCAATCGGCAGATGGGTGGTTAGGAAAGAAAGGAAAATAAACACGGATCTACCATCAACATTAGCCGTGTCCTAAGGATACATCGCATTATAAGCGTGCAGGGCATCACTGGGAATTGGGATTGAACAGACTGGCACTCTGTTATTCCTACATCCCATTCTAACACCTAACTTCATACATATAATCAATGCATCAGTCAAACTATTTCTACTTTAATACTAATCAACAAAAGGTTCAGAATCTAATTAGAGGAGGTACTTTGAGAGGAGTATTCTTGCTGTTTGTGGTTAATGCAGCCAACTGCTATAGATAAGTCCATTAGGATCGAGAGAAGATTTGGTAAATAGTTAACAGACTGCAGTTGTAAAGTGCTTTTCTAACCAGTGGCCACCCAAAGCGCTTTACAATACTTAGGAGCCGGGAATTGAACTCAGCAACTTTCCTGGTTCACATACCGCATGTTTCTTAGACAAACTACTCTGAATTCCACTCCAAATACTTTGTTGTTTAGATCTCCAAAGTGACCCTCAGAACGTCGCATTGCATCCACTTACACAGTCCTAGAGCCCTCTCCATCTTAAAATGGTTCTGGGCAGCAGTTCTCTCACGCTTGTCTTTTCTCCATTAATTTGGAACTATGCAAATCCAATTCCTTCTCTCTATTGCTACAGGTTACCAAACATCCTGGCTTGAGTCTTGAGAAGAACTTCAGCTTAGATAAATTTCCGTGGATGTAAACAGCTAAAAAAAAATGCTGACAGGGAACCCAAACCTAGACATTATTAGTGTCCCTATATTTTGTTTCAAGAGCTACTGCGGCTTTGAAGCTGTAAATCCAAAGGAAGTTGTTTCGAGTTCGAGGAAAAGGAGAGTAAGTAAAGAGAATGAATGGAAGGAAGATATTCTTGCAGTGTTCGGCTCTCGCGACATACATAACATCATTAGTATGCAATTTGTGTCCGTTTCTTTTTCTTTTTCCTCAAAAGATGGCCGCCATGTCAGCCTGGGCTGCATCGACCCTAACGCTGCCTGGATCAGAAATTCTTCATCCTTTCCTCTCGGACAACTACGTGAACTATTCAGTCGTTTGCCAAAGGGTCTTACAGTGAATTCAGATGCAGGTCGTTAATGCACATACTGGTGGAGTAAAGCTCAAGAATGCCTCAAGGGAGGCCTCAGGCATTGTGGGGAATCGAACCAACGACCATTCAGCAGCTGAGAGTCCAACCTCCTAATCATTCCCCTTTCCTCCCTAGATATAACCAGCATTTCTCCTTAACCTCTGTCTCTTCTTTTCTATCTCTAGCTCCAACCTCAGCATTATTTACTAAGGAGAAGACTCAACAAATAAAGATACATCAAAATTTGGAAGCCATTTCCGTGGAGGGAACTGTTCTTGTTTCTCACATCATTCGGTCCGTAACAGAATACAAATGGTGTTACAAAGTATACAGAGTTTTCAATATACATTTTATCTTGCGGTAATATACAAGGAAACACATTTCCTCTTTGTGGTAATGGAATTGCGCAAACACCGTGCTGGCAATATTTGTGTGTGCTCGTGTGTACGTCTTTGTGTGTGTGTGTGTGTGCGTGTGTGCGTGCGTGCGTGCGTGCATGCGTGCGTGCGTGCGTGCGTGCGTGCGTGCGTGCGTGCGTGCGTGCGTGCGTGCGTGCGTGCGTGCGTGTGTGAGTCTCTGCAGCTGCATGGGTAAGTGTATGTGTTTGGTTGTGAGTGTGTATATCTGTATGTGTGAATGTGTATGTGGGTGTGTGTGTGAGCGTCTATACTGTATCTGTACGTGTTTGTGTACATGTGTGTGTATGTGTGTGTTTTGTGTGCCTGTGTATGTATGTGTGTTTGTGTGTGTGAGCGGGAGTGCATGGTGCAGCCATGGAACGGCACACTTGATTGGTGTGGTGTGATGCGCTGCAAAGGCCAGCCTTATTAGAAAGCTCCACTCCAGAGATCCAGCATTCCCGCGCGATGGATAATCAGATCAACTTATCTGCTCGTTTGCTATTTGCATTTCTCTAACCGAGTCCACTTTCCCAGAGACAGTGTCTTCCCATTAAAGTTTCACACCCAACCGGCCTCTTGTGTCTAACCCTCTTATTCTCCTCTGTTCGTCTGTCTGTCTGAGTCTCTCTCTACCTCCTCTCCCTGCAATTCTCTCTCTCTCAACCTCTCTATCTCCCCCTCCCTCCCCCCCTCCCTCCCTCCTCTCTCTGCACTTCTCTCTCTCTCTCACAACCCCTCTATCGCTCTCTCAACCTCTCCCTCACACCCTCCTTTCCCCCCTCTCTCTCTCTCTCTCTCTCTCTCTCTCTCTCTCTCTCTCTCTCTCTCTCTCTCTCTCTCTCTCTCTCTCTCTCTCTCTCTCTCTCTCTCTCTCTCTCTCTGCTCACTCTCTCTCTCTCTCTGCTCACTCTCTCTCTCTCTCTCTCCCTCTCTCTGCGGGCTGGAATTAGTTTTGTTTCGACGGGCTCCGACGTCCCCTCGCTCGGTAACGACTCGACGACGGAGACTCGTAATCAGGGACGGCGGTTTAGACAGCTGTGGCTCTTTCGATCGCCCCGCTGCGTCTGCGCTGCCGGTACCATCCTTCCCCCCCCCCCCCCCCCCCCCCCAAACTAATTGGTTTGGCGTGGGCGGCAGTCGGCACCGGCCCCGTTAAGGTCACCGTGAGTCAGACTACAGAGATTCATATTATCCCGGCGGGGGGTTCAAAAGCAGATTTACTTTGTGTCTGTCGATGCGTCTGCTGGAGCAGCTCTAGGTTGTGTTGGCGTCGTCTCGGGGGCCGGTCGCTCGGGCCTGTGTGTTAACCAGGATGGGAGTCAATTGAGGTGAGCTCTGGGGGTGTGTGTGTGTGTGTGTGTCCGTGCGTGGGCAGGCATGCACGGAGACGCCCAACACACGGGGTGCAGAGGCAGATGACGTGCATAGCGCCCTTACGCAAACTCTGCGTACATGCGCGTACAAACATGTACACAGAGTTTGCATGTGCGCGTGTGCGTACATGCTAAAATGCAGGCACACACAAATGCACTTATTTAGACAAACACTATAAGACTTGGATGCATTTACTTCCTCACACGCACATGTTCGCACTCAGACAAACACACATGCACACACACACACACACACACACAAACACACGTGCATGCACTTAGACAAATGCAAGCATGCAGTCACACAGATGCATCCAAACACACACACACACAGATACGCACACACATTTGATCGCACGTGCATCACCTCACACATGCAAATATGGATGCATGTGCTGCGCTTTAGCACGTTACAGATCGTTAGCCAACGTTAGCGAACGCATCGCATAAATGCACTGAAAGGCTGCGGTCTAGAGAACAGGGCCGTGCCTCGCATCCCCCCATCCCCCCCCCCCCCCCCCCCCCCCTCCCTATCGACTCTTGATTTGAAAAGGCATTATTTTCTTGTTTGCATCCCCGCGCCCCGAAGGCTAATTATCATTCACAGCAGGGACGGCCGCTCGTCTTCGTGTGTTTGTGCCGCAGATTAACGCGACACAGCTACAGCAACATCCACCTTTGGCGTGGTTGGGGGGGGGGGGCGGGTAAGGAGTGGGCTGCATAACGTTGCGTTGGCAAGTCTATGGGACACACTCACACCCACACAGGCACACATACGCACACACACAAACAAATGACGGGAAACGGCGCACACACTCCCAGGTTTATACACACATGGGCACACACACTCGCTCAAATATATACAAACACGGATGAAACACAATCTATCTTTCTCTCTCTCACACACGCACACAGGCTCATACGTTTACACACGCAGGCACGCACATACTCTCACACACTCTTACTAATATACACACTCAACACACTATCTTTCTCTCTCACACACAAACACACACGGGCACACACGGGCACACACACACACACACACAAGCTCACAGGTTTATACACACATACACAAATACACTTTCACTCACATATGCACACACACACACTCTCACTCACATCGATCATATATGAACACACAGTCAACACACTCTCACTCACATACACACAAACACAGGCAGGCCCCCAGCGTTGTCAACATTTGGACATCTCCGTCTATTGTATCTTGTGTACGCCGTCCGGAGGTGTTTGGCGATGCTACACGCGTGGTCATGCGCCTCAAAAAGAGAGTCCATTGTTGGGTTCTGTTGCAGTGTTCTGCATCCTCTGCTATCCGGAGGCACTGCATTGTCCACCTTGTGCGTGTGTGATGTCTTACACGGACAGGCAGACACTGTGGTCCTGCATTCAGAACAGGACGACTTCCTCCAAAACAACCTTGTGTTTTTTATGCGCGTGCACGTGTGCTTTCGTTGATGTGCGCTGTCTGATATAGACATCCACGCCTCCGCGTTTTTTATTTTTGTACGGAACCCAACCTGCGGATAGGCCTGCTACAGTACGCCATCCATATTGTTTCACTGTCGGTGTTGGGCTAGTTCTCCTCTTTTGCGCCCATAGGGATTAAGAAGGTAAAACTCGCTAAGGTTAAGGTCATACCCTAACTGTGCGGCCACACCAAAAGCAAATATTTGCCCCGCGACTAAAGAAGGGCTTTGTGAGAGAAAACAAACTTTACCAACTCGAGTTTCATCGCGCAAACTTCAAAACACCTCGTGATCGTGGGAGGAGGGCCTTCCTCTTGTGAAAGCCAACGCTTCTCTCCACCAATTCATTCTCAACCACGGCCGAGATAACCACCACTATGAGTCTGTGCTTGTTGTGGAACTACCAGAGGCGTCAGAGAACCCGAGGCATTCGTTTAGGATTCATAATATCATCCGGAGGCGCACACAACTGTGGCCGTGATATGATATATTAAATTATTATTAAAAAACTATTATAATATTGCCTCACACTAAGAAAATAGTGTTTTTGGAAACACCAGACAACAGACTCACTGCTTGCTGGGGGGCCTTTGAGAAGCTCTTACTCTTCGGGGCAGCTCCAATCGGGTTAAACTTTATTTTTTTTGACAGTTCTGACCAATCACGTGGCGGGAGGCAGGGCTATGCACCCGCGTCTGGGGCTAACAGCGAACCCATGTTGTGTCTTGCAAGGTGTCTGCTAAGGTTTCGGAGCTAACACTGTGAGGACTGTTCACTGTCGAGAGGCTGATTAAAAATTCCTGTTCTGGAGGGTTCAGCCACTCTCGCAGATGAGTTCCTCTGCGGTGAAACACCTCTGTGACGAAACCGAAATTGAACGCGAGGCAAGGCGCGACTCCTCCGCCGCCTCTGGAAGTTGTTGGTTTTAGTCCCAGGCTCTGAGCCGTCTCTCCCCGGAGATGTTGCTATAACAACCTAGGACTGCTGGATCCGAGAGCAGGCAGTACTGGACTTGGATGAACCAAGATACCCACATGTCCATATATAGAGTTTTTATGTTTATTATATATGCACATATATATATATATGTATATATATATATATGTGAATGTCATACATCTTACTCCGAGTTATCGGGGGGTTTAGGGGCTACAATTCTATTTTGAAAAGATGAGGAAAATATGGTTGTTTTTAGGAAAGATTTTCGGAACTTCCTTTAACGAATCACATAATATTCTCATTAAAACATGACAATTCTGAAGCAGTGTCGGTTACAATAAATAGGTATCCTGAATGGGAGGGTGGTGCCTTGGAACATTTCCAAAATCGCTCACCGTTTTAACCCCTGACCCCTTTAAGACCTATCAAGTTGACTGCAGTCCAAAAAATTATCACAGTAATTTTCGTCCTTTAAACCGTCTCTCTACCTGTGGCAGGGAGATGAGAGGTAAGGGGTGGAGGCTGTTCTGTTAAAAGACACCCCCCCTCTCCTCACTGTTTGTAGCTGTTTGGAGGCTGCTTATCTCTCCCCCGGGTTCCCCATGATCGACCACTTGAGTGGGAGATCTGCCAGCGGAGAAATCGATCCCTTAACGACGCCACACAGCTGTGGGATAGTAATTTGTCGTTGCGCAAAAAACCCGCACACGCGCACAAAAACACACACACACACACCCACACAGGGGACAAAAAAGAAAAAGACGACAGATTACAATCCTGATATAAATAAAGGATGTGGTTCTAGTTAGCGTGAGAATGCTGGCCTGAAATGGCTGGCATAGCAGGGATGTATTTCACCGGAGCCCCGGGGGTAATTTGTGTGTATCTTTTAAGTTTACAAGACTAAACCTGATACAGGGCAGACAAAGAGCCCATAAGAGTTCCTGTCCCTCTTTTTCCCAGCGCTTTTCTCGTTTTTTTCTCGGGGGCTCTTGTAAATAAGCACTTAACGAATTTATAGATGGCCTTTGGATTTAGCGGCGCTCCAGTGCGATTCAGAACATGTGGTGGTGTTTTCATGTTCATGAATCAGGTATCCTTTCTCTGTCCTCCATCTTTTTACATCCTATCATTGTTTGTTGTTGTTTTCGTGCGCTTCGCCAGAGTTGTCAGCTACTTTCGCTACCCGCCGACAACAACAATAGCGCTAGCTTGCCGGATGAGATACGCGCCTCCAAGTGTCATGTGGACGGGAAAGACTTCTCCCTATCTCACTCCTCGAACAAATTTGATATGGGTTTGTTTGCTCTGGTTGTAAGATGCACTCAAGAAAGTGCAGTGTACTCTGAGATAATGCATTGTAAACTTCAAAATGATACCCAGGCCTTAATAAAAAAAAATGTCAAAATGGTATTGAATCAGTTTCATAGCGTTTGCTGCATAGAACATGTGAGAGAATGTTGCTGCTTGTACTTCTGTGGATGAAAGTAATGGATCTCTGAAATGTGAGTATTTTATTTTGTTAACTGTACTTAACAAAAATGCTCACAAACCAACCAAATATCCTGTTGTTTCACTTAGCAGACGCTTTTATCCAAAGCAATGTAGTAGTAACAAAAAACATAAAACCAATATTGGAGTAACCTAAAAAAAATGAAAGCGCTGAGCATTAAAAAAGCGAGAGACAGCTTGTCTAACATTGTTGTTTGGTTGCAACTCACACACAAAAAAGGCTCTTATTTTGACAGGATGATCATTTCCACTCCTCTTCCTGTCTTCCTTTCTCATTTGTGCTCTTCTGAACTTGCTTATTGTCTCTTTTACAATCATTTCACCACTATCTCTCCTTATTCCTGAATATCACCTTTCTCTCTCCCTCGCCTCACCATCACCAGCAAAACGGCCAAGAGTGGCCAGTCAGAAACGACCCTGACACATAACCACCGCAGGAAAATAATCTCTTAATCCAAATCGGGTACAACCCTGCCAGCCACAAAACACTTTCCTTGCCCGTTCATCTCCAACTGAGTTGGAGGCGAACCCTCTGAATGCTCGGCCTTGCTCTCTATGCACCAATTATATTTTTCCACTTCTATTGTTCCCAAGCCTCACCAACACCACCACAACCGACACCGCCAAAGCATGTTCACACATGTAAGAGCAGCTATTCTGCAGCCCTCCTCACCACCCATCTCCACTACCCTCACACACAGTCCCCGTCGCTTATTCCGACAATTTAAAACTCACACCGTGCACAACATTGGCGAGTTCCTCCCGACTCATTAGGGGTGAAAGTCCCCGTAAGGCTTCGGACATGGCTCCCGGGCTTGGCGGTACAGTAGCCAAGGGACCGAGGTGTATAAATAGTAGCACTCTGCTTTGATAGGGATAAAATATTAAACAGTGTAACCAAGTGTTTGGGGTTTGGCTTGGAGTTATACCAGAGCAAGCATCGTTACATATTTGGTGAATTAATTGGTGTTGGGAGTTAAATCTGGAAGCGTTTGAGTTTAACGCTATGTGGTGGCTAGGTGTTGTGCCGAAACAGTTTCACTTTAGATTTCTACTTCGGCTTCTTTGAGCGTAGCAAGATCAGCGGCCATTTTTTATTAAGTTTTGTCTTTACCTCTGGATGAAGTTAAGGGTTGTGCAAACTGCATTTCAACAGCCTGTAAAATCTAGATCTCGGACTGGGTCCCAAACCACCCTCTCAAAGGTTTTGGCTTTTCCTTTAAAAGAAACGTGCCCCGATCATGTTATGGGTTGTTCTTAAGGGCAGCCTACTGGACAAAATATCCAAGGGTAGAGGGCTTGAAGTGAGGTCCCAACTTCTACAGTGCACTGGGCTGGAATAGAAATAGGCAACGTCTCTGAATACTCTCTGTGTGAGAGAATTTGCCCCCAAATGATGTCCTCTGACATCATCCGAAGGGCCCTGAAAAGATGCTGGTGTAAGCTTCACGCAAGGTCTTGAAACAAGCAGAAGTGATGATGGGAAATGGGAAGCTAGGCTGAAAAACTGGCGAGGTGGAGCACTGTAATTTGATGGCGTAGTGTCGTTTTTGTTTGTTTGCCTAGTCTATATAAATTATTTCTTGACATAGATGATGAGCAAAGGTATCTCTTCTATACAAAGCACCGTACACAGTGATTTCAGATACAGGTATGGAGCAGATTGGGACTATCTGGCTCAAGGATGCTTACAGGTTAGTTATCGGACATTGGGAATCGATCCGAGGACCTTTTAGGCAGTGAGTCGAACACTGAACATAGCCCCTACACTATCCTCTGACTCCAAGTCACACACATAAATTACAGTTGGCGAGATGGTCAGAATTTAGGACGGAGTGAGCAGTTAGGAGCTAGGACCCTCAAAGCGAATTGGAACAAATGGTGCAGGGCTTAAGGCCTGATAATCTTGGATCCGGCAGGCCTTCTGTGATATAGCAGAACATCTTGGGGGAGACGGCACAGAGCCTGGGCCTGAAACCAAACAAAACTGAACGGGGCGGGGTTACCCCTCATTTCCTTTCCCTTCATGGAGATATTCTACAAAAAAAAAACTCAGGGATTTTAACTACTGTGATGTTGATTTTAAAACATTGACAGAATTTCTTCCAAGGAATGTCCGCGTATGGACAGGATGCTTTAACTAGTCTTCCCAACGGGAAAAAATATGCAAAAAGATATGAAGCGAAAGAGAGTGAAATGGCCTCGTGAGGTTTGCGTTAGTCTGTTTGCAGATGAAGGAGTACGTCCACAAAATGGTTGGCAGAGACGAGCAAAAACATCTGACTTTCACCACATCACTTTTCTTTAAATTAAGGTATTATTTCAGTTACATCAACATAGATTAAGTTAGATTATGTGTGTGTTTGTCCATGTGTGTGAGAGTGAAATATAGTGTGTCTACGTGAGTGAATGTGAGTCAGAGTTTGTTGTGTGTGTGTGTATATGTGAGTGAGAGTGTGTGTGTTTATCTGTGAGTGTGTGTTTGTGCATGCGTGTGTGAGCATGTGTGTGTACGTGTGTGAGGGATATCAGAATGCCCCGTCAGATCATCACAAAAAAAATAACGTGGTACATCTGCAGCTTTGAGCATTTTTCGTTTGAATCCTTGTTTTGCAGAGTTCTTCCTTGGGTTTTCTCTTGCAAGTCAAAACGGCCAAGTTTGAGAGCTCTCTCTCTCTTCCTCCATCTGCCTCTCGTCCACCGGAACCGATAAGCCCTCATACTGTGTTGTGCCTTTAGACTTTGGCGAATTATCCAAGACTGCCTGTTTTTTCTATTTTTTCCCCCTCATCTCTTGGACACTTCTCCGTACTTTCTTCTTCCTTCAGGCTTGAATCTACAAGCATTCCCTGAGCTCACTCTCCCCCTCTCTCAGTCGCTCTCTGTCGAACCACCTCCCCCTGGAATGATCGCCTCGCCTTTGCTCAATAGATCGAAATAATACAACATAACTTTTCTCTCTTTCTCCACCCTCTCCCTGCGTTGTCACATTTCAAATAAGTACAAAGGAATAAATCATTCCCGGGTTGAGACATTGAGGCATTCCTTGCACGCGCTCCCGTCCCGAGGCCACGCCAAGACCGCCAAGAAGTATTCTCCTTGTGCTCTGCGTCTCCGACATGTCACCTAGTTCATAAAGAATGGCCAACGCGGAGAGAGCGAGGAAGGGGTGTTCAACGCAACGGACGGAGGGAGAGGATGTGGCGTTCATTTGAGGAGATCTATGTGCTTTTAATATAGTGGATGGGGCTTGATAGTCTGGTTGTAAGGGCTGTTCGACACCCCTTACAACCAGACTAGAGGGTTTTGGGTTCCAAGGCCCAATGCCCCCACACCACCTGTAGGTGTCTTAAAGCAAGAGGCTGTCATCCTGCAACAAGCTCATGAATAACTAATAATATATACGAAGATACTAGTAACAACTTATTGTTGAAAAATGGAATTAGGTTGTGCATATATTTATGTAACGAATACATTTTTAAAAACATATTTTCTCGGTGATTTTGATCCACATTTGTCCAAAGCATTATATTCGGTGTACAGCAATACACAACAAAAAACACAATCCTTGCATGAAAAACATGGATTATTAAAAATAGATCCCACAAAAAAGTTAAACATTTCCACTTTCACGGTAATACATTTCATGTATCAAGTGCTTTTTTTTTCTGTCGGAAAGAATGATTTATTTCAGAAATCGGAAGCTGTTGGTCTCAGATCGTTGGGCGGCGTCCCGCGTCCGAAGATGTATTAGCGGGTTTTTCCGTGAGTCACCGAACGGGGAACATCAAGTGAAAGAACACACTGTCATCTTTTGATTACTTGCCTCGTCGCCAGCCCCCCCATTTTGTCATTCCACACTGCATTAGCTACCCGTCGAAAAACAAAAATAAAGACGAAAGTAATAATAAACACCAGCTTGTCCTCGAAACTCTAAAGCTCGGGGGGATTATGCCTTCAAAACCTTTTGATGCAATGTGTTTTTGTGCACACATGCGTCCATATATATTTATATATCTCCACACACACACTGGGTATGCACACTAGTGTCCGCCCAACACTGGTTAAAGTGTACCTCTGACAAAAAATAAGACCTAATTGAGTGAAAAAAAGTGTTAAAATACACATTTTTTATTTACTTTTTGACACACACGTCCCCATATATATCTCTACACAGTTTTCTTAGGTAACTATTTTGCCAATATAGGACCTAATTTAAAACAAACAGGTGTGAAATTACATATTCTTCCCAGTTTCCGCCATCCAATATGTGAATGTTCTACTATGTTGTAATGTCAAGTTGCGATCTTCCAGGGTCCTTTATGTTCCTCGCCGTGCAATCGAAGCGCCACCGGAAAAAAAGCCCATCGACTTCGCTGCGAAGGTACGCCAGCACGAGGCGTCTACGGATGTCTGGCGCCGCATCCGATGACAACAGAGGCTGAGATAATGTAATCTTCTATACCTCCAATAAGCTAGGTCCTTTCCAGCACATTCTAGAGAACTCGAATACCATCGATGGGATAGAGGGGAAGTAATAGTATAATGACGAAAAAGGGAAATGCTTATAAAAGCTGGTTATACTTTAAACAAGGTACAGGATAACTGCTGCTCTGAATCGGGTCTATCCTTCCAAACTCTCATACGCTCCGATCAGATGAAAAGACGGTCTCCCTTTCTTCTCACCCTTCCCCATCTTACAGCCTCTCAAGGAAGGCCTGATGAAAGAACAGAGAGATGCCTGCTTGACGAGCCAACTTGAGACTTGAGTCATGAATTTCCGATTGTGCCTCACATGAAAGTTGCACAGCGGCAGTCTTTTGCTGCTATTTCAAACTCGTAGTCTGCTGCCTCCTTCACAATCAAAAGGAATATCAGCTATAGGCTGTGAGAAGGATTCTCAATGTCGGCAGCTAAAGTGTACTTATAGTCGAGCGGGATATGCAACCCTCCTATCTCGTTTAGCAAGGGTTCCCATTTTACGGCAAGGTGGGAAATTGATTTGCCATTACGAGCCCCTTTCAAGATCGACCCGTTGGTGACATCACAAATGAGAGTCCGCCCGGAAAGACTGATGGTTCGGCCGACCAGATGGTACATTCCAATGGGTAGGCATGTCGATGGTTGATGGTGAAATAGGGGCTTTTTAATGTTCTCCACCTGTGTCTCTTGTTCCTGTCATAGTGCTGGAATAAAAAGCCATCTACTAAGTGAATACATGAGACACGAGTGACAAGGCATTATTCAAAGCCAGAAAGGAGTTAGAGGATGGTACACACATTAGAAGCATTCTGCACGTTTTCTTTTCATTTCCTGCCATATATGGTTTGTTATATACAAGAGTGGTTCCTGGTTTCTGTGGAGCGATGGTAGGGTTCATTGTAAGAGTTGCTCTGTGGCTTTGGGGGCAAGGAAAAAGTCACATCGGGACACTAAATCTTTAGAATAAATGCTGGCAAGTGCTTCCAAATGTTATTTATGTAAAATAATGAACTCAGATAGTGTTGCGTGGACATGGCTGTCAACAGGGGAACTGGCTTGTCATGGCTTGTCAGAAATTATTTAACTTCGCTAGTAGCAAAAGTATATGGTTTTACGTTGAGCATGTGATACCGTACGTTGAGGGTTATAACTTGGAGGGAGGGCCAGTAAACATTGTCTGGGGGCCAGTGGAAACATTTCTTAATGTTGAACCTTGAATAAGGATCCACTTTCGGCAAAACTTACTCTCAATGGTTTCAAAGAGGAATTATGCGGATACAAACACAACCAGGGAACTGGTCGTGTTTGTAATGTATATTAGAAAACAGTGTTTTCGAATGTATATATTTTTTTATTGTATATTAGAAAACAGTGTTTCGGCAGTCCCCAAAGCGGTTAGAATTCGCTACGTATATTAATGGTCGAATGGGTTGAAAAGCACAGACAGGATATCTACTTTGGACGAAAAACGAATATAACTGAGTACTAGTCACAAGGTTTGGAATCTGACAAACCCTTTGAGATTGGGGCCAATAAATAGATTTATTTGGCGAATTTACAAAAATAATAACAAATCCCATTATCTCCCCTGCTACTATTATACATTTTAAGTGCCAGTCCTGACGCATGTGTGTGTTGCGTTGTGTGTTACGAGCATGTGTGCGTTGGTGTGCATGTGTGTGTTGTGTTGTGTGATGCCAGTGTGTGTGAGTAGGTGAGCATGTGTGCGTTGTGTTGTGTGTGGCCAGCGTGTGTGCGTGGGTGTGCCTGTGTTTGTTGTGTGTTGCCAGCCTGTGTGCATACAGGTGCATGAGAGCGATGTTTGGTGTGTTGTTCATAGGAATGCATGTGTGTGTTGCGTTGTGTTTTGTGGGCGTGTGTTCACAGGTTTGCGCGTGTGTTGTGTGCGTAGGTGGGCCTGTGTGTATTGGCGTGCACCTCCCAGACAGATGGCTCTTCTCTTTCCCCTCGGACCCTGGAAACGAGACACACAGCTCGACTCGAGACTGGGGAAACTTGAGCGAGCTTAAGAGGCTTGAGTTTCCCAACTCACGTCCGAGAGAGAGGATCCAAACAAAGGACTAAATATATATTGCGTCACTTTATGTGTGTGTGTGTGTGTGTGTGTGCAAGTGTGTGTATATGTGAGTGTGTGTCCATGTGCGTGCGTGTGTGCGTGTGTGTGTGGGTGCCCATGTGTATGGATGTGTGTGTGTTGGCTTATGTGTGTGTATGTATGTGTACGTGCCAAGAGGGTGTGCGTGTGTGTGTGTGTGTGCCTGCGTGCCTGTGCGTGTGCGAGCGCACAAGAGAAAAGTAGACGGATTAAAGAGACGTTTTTATGGTCCACAGTCTATCTGTGTTTATTCAAACGTCGGTATCTGGGCTTTGTGAGACTGTACTTGGACAGTGTACCTCAAGCCCGACCAGGAAAAGGAGGCGGTAAAAAAACAAAACTCTCAGCAATTCTAGTGGCCCTGTTTCATAGTGTAATGAGCACATTTTTTCCGACGCATTGTACAAAGGGTAGAAAAATAAGAAGGAAGATATAAATATATCCCGTCTGTAATTGCGTTCTGTCATGGTTGATGTAAACCCCCTGTTGTGCTACCTAGCTTAAAGCAAAAACGACCCGAATTGTTCCCGGTGAACATTTCATCAAGCGAGGGCAACACTGACTAACTAACTGAATAACTTCTATCCGTATCTCATCCCCCCTTTCAACCTCTGGCAGCATGGGGCTCGAGGAGGAGGAGCGGGTTGGCTGGTGACCGGAAGGTTGCTGTTTCGCTCCTCCTAGCGAGTGTTGAGGTGTCCCTGAGCAAGACGCCCCCAACCTGACTGCTCAGGGACACCTCAACACTCGACAAGGAGGAGCCGGGGATTGAACTAGCCACCGGACGGTTGCTAGGTCTCTGAGCAAGACACCTCTCCCTGACTGCTCCTGACGAGCTGGCTGTTGCATTTCGTGGCTGACTCAGCCGTCGGTGCGTGAATGTGTGCATGAATGGTTGAATGGTAGGCAATGATTGTAAAGCACTTTGAGTGGCCACTGGTTAGAAAGGTGGTGTATGAATAAAAGTCAGTTTAGCATTTCACAGCCATTGCAAAAAACGCCCCGGATGAAAACGTTGAGTGGGCTTCACCGCCTTCAACTGAACGAATACACCGTGACTATAAGGACACCCATTAAAAAAGGGTAGTTTCGACCTCAGCGGTAAGTGACTAATAGATAGAGGCCATGAACTAAGCGTCTCTTGACCTAATCAGGCCGCATTAGGCTTCAGTCAGCAGCCTAGCGTGAGGCATTGACGAAGGGGAACATAAGTTGACATGACGTTGAAAAACAAAGCTCATAACCTCATGAACCTACCCCCGTTCTAGAATGTTCTCAACAGAATGATAACTAAGGGACGAGTCTTACTATAGTTTCTATGGCAACATGACTCGTCGAGATTCCATAGTGAACAGTACTCCTATACACGACATAATTAGGTTTCTGCCCCTCAAATTAAATTTACTGTTTAGCAAGATTAGGCAGAGGCTTATCTTAAGCGACCTTAATTGTATTGAGATGCGCTTACATTTAGGGGATTTTTGCTGACGCTTCATCCAAAGCGACTTGCAACCATTCATTCACACATTCACACACCGACAGCGACGTCAGCCATGCAAGGTAACAGCCAGCTCGTCAGGAGCAGGCAGGTTGAGGTGTCTTGTTCAGGGACACCTTGACGTTCAGCTAGGAGGAATCCGGGGATCGAACTAGCAACATTCCAGTGACCAGTGAACCTCCTGAGTTACTGCCGCCCCCAATACTTAATACTGATAATTATTCATATTTAGGGAGCCGTTAGGTGTTAAGGGATAAGGGGCAACTTAGCTGAAAGATTCCTGCAGAAAAAGCTGTGGACGTCTGGGGATCAAACCCAGAGCCCTTTCAGCTTGTAGTAGAGTCACTGCGACATCCTGCTCCATCACCGTGTTCTTGTTCATGTTGACTTCATCCCACGCATGCCAGCTCCAGATCTCTATTTAAAGAAGGGTTTCCGTCTGGTTAACGTATGCAAGACACCGCGGGATTGGGAGTTAATACATGAATCTTTCAAGAGTTTACGAGCGAGGAAAGCCCTTATAATGTGTCTTTTACATCATGTAAAACACGACTCTGAACTCACAATCAGGTTTGCCATAAAACACACACACACACACACACACACACACACACACACACACACACACACACACACACACACACACACACACACACACACACACACACACACACACACACACACACACACACACACACACGGGGGTAGATATACATAAGGAACCGGGCCACAGAGTACATCTCCACTCCATTAGAACCTCAACAAGCTAGAAGCCTTGTCAGTGTCACTGTTAGTATTAACATATGCGCGTTTCTACCGCGGCGGAGGCCATTATACACCCCCGACGAAGAGGAGGGGAAACCAGCCCGGGCTGGAGGACACACGCACGCTCGTCCCGGGGACTTTAAATAATTCAAACGGTGAAAATAAGACATGGTGCTGGTGGTGGAACGGAGGGTGAGCCAAGTGTTAGCAGGCAGAGATGAACCAATAGCTAATCCTCCCGCCTGCCCGCAGTCATCCAGCCCGGCCCTCGGGGCTCACCGGCGGGGAGATTTGGCCCGTCGTAGCGGCCGCGACCTCAGGCTAGTGTGCTTTTTTTATTTCCCCTCCTCCTGATCCAGTCGTGCTCATCACTCCTTTAAATGCTCAGGAGTTAAACCGTCCAACAGCGGAAAAATAGGTCTCTCTCTCTCTCTCTCTCTCTCTCTCTCTCTCTCTCTCTCTCTCTCTCTCTCTCTCTCTCTCTCTCTCTCTCTCTCTCTCTCTCTCTCTCTCTCTCTCTCTCTCTCTCTCTCTCTCTCTCTCTCTCTCTCTCTTCAACTCCAGGCCTCCACAAAGCTCTGTGTGTCAAACCCTTGAGGATTAAGGATGTAAATTTGCTGTCTACCTACTTTATTTATTTTTTTCTTCTCAAACGGCCATCATTCAAGCCCTCCTCGTCTTCCGTAATGGACGTGGTGCACAGAGAGCTCGGCTTTCCTCTCTCTACCTCTTTTTCTCTCTCCTGGCAGCTAAGCTGCTAAGGCACCTCTCCCTGCCGCTCCCAGGACCAAGGTCACACTTCCATATGTAAATGTGCTGAGTGTTCCCTCTCCGCTCGGTGATTGATTACACTTGCTTGGCTCTCGGGTCCCAATTAAGCTCCCCCTCTAGACAGCAGAGCCTGTCTACCTGGCACTCAGCTACATGGGCCTCAGCAAATACTTTAAAGTCACACCACTACATTTTGATAGACTCACTCCAGTCCATTATTTTCCTTTCACCTCTCTCGCGGCGCTTGGCATATTGATGGCTTTTACCTTCTTGTACTTTTAATTGACGTTTTCGATTCTAAATCATCATATTTTATTGGGTTCTATTGATTCCGGCGAGTCCTTTTAAAGTCTTTGCGATGTGGTTTCTGTCTCTGTTAAATCACTCCCTACACAGCGTTTGTTGCTGAATGAAACAAACTGGCCGTTGCCTCGTCAGTTAGCTTTGCCCGCTAATTGGATGTATGTTTCTGGTTCGGTGTTTCCAGGTTATGTAATTAAGATTGAGAACATAGACAGCTGTATGGAGAGTGTATTTTAAGTGGGCTAGTGGTTGTCACGTAACGACCACGTACAAAGTACAAAGAATGAAGTGCTTAATGTTCCTGTTTGTTATTAAATCTTCACCGGGCAGCTCTGAACATGAGGCATTAATAGGAGACGGTGCTTACAGTCATTTCCTGAGTTGATTTCTTTTTCGCGTTTGGATATTTATAGCCGAGGTAAATAACATAATATGCTGTGTGTTGCCTGCGTTCTACTGATGCATTCACTCTAATTAGAACAGAAGGGATTGATGCTGGAAACATCAAATCCTTCTATGTCTTCTCCGAGAGACACACACGCGCACACAAACAAAGCTGTTTTTCACCAACGGAAAGGAAATTAGACGAGAGGGATTCGGTTGGCTGCCTCATCCCTGGGCGTCCATTTTGTAAATATATTGAATCAGCCCGGATCTTGTTCATTTATTCAGCCGATATCGAGCCCCTCTTCCAACTGTTTCTCGGTAGACAAAAGGACACACTCGTCTTTGTCCAGTCATGACCTGGGCATCGGCGGAGGGAGGGGGGGGTAATCCTGTGAGATTTAAGTGCAAGTGAGCGAAGATAGTGAGCTGTCCTGTGCCTACATAATGGCCGCACAATGCCAGGATTTGAAGTGCTTATAAAAATAGATACGTGGATACGAGGCTGTGTGAGATAGAGGCAGAAACGCTGGCCTGATTTACCGAGGCGCCCATACGTTAGCCAAACGGTGGCTTTTGGAAAAATAACGTGAATAACGCTTATATGAACTTAAAGCTTTGAAATAAATATTTATTTATTTATACATAATTATTATTTTTCTTTATTTATATATACATCTTCTATATTTAAGTACGTTGTTTTTAAAGGATTTTGTAAAAACGTTTGTCGTAACGCCGTCGTAGTTTATGTAGCAAAATGTGTTAGCATTCGTATAAGCACATAACATGTTGTTCCCTTTGTATTTCGGAGTAATGGCGAGCAAGGATGAATTCATCATAAATATGCAAATTGTTAGCAAAATTTATGGTGAACTGACAAGAGAGGCAGTTTAGCGGGAAAATTGATCGCCAAATGGCGAAAAGGTTAAGATGCAAGGCCACAGGCCGGCTGTCCGCACAGCGGGGGAGGGGCAATTACAGAGGATTTCGGAAAACGTCCCCTCCATCCACGACTGTAACAATGGCCGCTGAGGAGGTATACATCATTCATAGGGAACAGAGTTTGAATAGATTTTGAGTTGCAGCCCTTAAGGGAAAAAGTGCATGCGAGTGTGTGCATTAGATTAGATTTATATTAGATTTCATATCTTGGATTAATAAAGTAGAATATAATTGTTAGTACTTTAAGTCAGTTTAGATTTGATCAGGTTAGTTTATTTTGGGTAAAGTAAGGGTTGACTGGATTGGTTTGGATGGATTATGGTTGACTGGATTCAATTAGTTAGTTAATTTGTAGATTTGATCCAATAAATATACATTTAGAATTGATTATATCACATTTAGTTACATTTGTTTTGATAAAGTAAAATAGCCTAAGTTTGGTCAAGGTTTATTCCGAAAATATTAAAGAACAAGAACAATAATAACAATAATAAGTATAATATGGAAGCATGGAAAATAATAAACAATATAAAACGGTAGGAAAAATGCCAAATCTTCAACAATCAATACTTTGTGCGGCAAAATAAAACCTACTTTAACCTTCAATCCGAGAGTTCGGTGCTGAATTTGTGGGATAGGCCTACTAAACGGGATCCCTGCTGACCAAACAGTCTTGGAAATCAACCCAGATTAAAGAGCTCACAGAAAACGAAACCAACCTAGGTCATAACCTGCGTCCTCGTTCTTTCAAGAAATACTCTAAACCTGGCGCACTCACCGATGGAGAGAGTAATCGGAGGCCGAACCATACCGGCGTGACATGTCGCGGGCGTGCGCTTGGGCGGACGGGAACGCGCGGACTGGAGACGGCTCGCGCGAAACGCCTGCGTCTGTTTCAGACTGTGCGGCTCCAGCCTGCACTTAACGGATCTTGTTTACACGGAGCACTACGGATTTACGACCCGGCCATCATGGCTGTTTGACAACGGCACCACCGGCACGCACACATGCACGCACATGCGGGCGTGCAAGTTCAAGTGCATGCACACACACACACGCACACCTACACACACGTAACACATAAAACACACGCACACACATTTATCTCTTTCGAGACAGACACACGTATGCATGCACAAACAGGTACACATTCAATACCTCTCTCTCGCTCTCTCTCTCTCTCTCTAGACAGATACAGAGATCTAGATAGATAGATAGATAGACACACTGATACACTCATCGCCTCTCTATATAGAGATATACTGTATGTAGAAAATAGACAGACACACACACGCACACACTAAAACACACACACACACACACACACACACACACACACACACACACACCAATCTCCTCTCTATACTCTATAGGTCGACAGATGGATCAGGAAGAGAGAGAGACAGAATACATATCTCACACACACACACACACACACACACACACACACACACACACACACACACACACACACACACACACACACACACACACACACACACACAAGCTCTCAACTTCTATCTCTCACGCTCTATTATATAGGATACTAGATAAACACACACCGGCACACAAACATACACATAACATTGTCGTTTGTGCTTGTTAGAACCTGTGTGGACTTGAAATGTGACGCTGAGCTGAAGTCACCACCTTTGAGTGCATTGCCGACGCACACACACAGGGAGAGAGAGCCAGGGAGAGGGACATAGATACAGAGAGAGAGAGAGAGAGAGAGAGAGAGAGAGAGAGAGAGAGAGAGAGAGAGAGAGAGAGAGAGAGAGAGAGAGAGAGAAGAAGAAGGGGGTGGCGGAGGGCGGGTATGGATGAAGGGGGAGGCGGAGGAGAGGACGGAGGAGAAACGGGGTGGTGGTGGAGGGGTAAGGGGTTTAAGGAGGCCGGGGGGAGTGGAAAGGTCGGTGGAGAAGGTGGAGGATAGTAAATGGTGGGGTCGGAGGCATGGCAAAGGGGATTTGGGGGAGGAGGAGTTGGGGGTGAGCAGGAGGTGGGGTAGGGGATTAGGAGGTGGAGGTGGTGGAGGGTATGGATACACAGTGTGTAGGGTGGGGCGGGGAGGAGGTGGTGGTGGGGGTATGGGTAGAAAGTGTGCAGGGTGGGGTTGGGTTGTGGGACAGATGACGGAACAGCGTGCAAGCAGAAGTGTCTCTCGGGTGGAGGGGCTTTAATAACTCTGTCAGGCCCCACGTTTAAAGGTAATGGTGGGAAGGGGGACACACACACACACACACACACACATACAACACAGACACACACACACACACACACACACACACACACACACACACACACACACACACACACACACACACACACACACACACACATACAACACAGACACAAACATAGGACACACACACAATTACAAGGCACACATAAAACACACAACAGAAACATCAAACACACAGGCAAACACACACAAGACATGCAAACAAAACACACACACACACACACACATGCCCACAAATGCAGAGGTAAGCACACCCAACACATGCTAACGAAACACACGTACACAAAAACAGTCATTTCCTACATGCCGATACCCACAGACACGCCCACAAATGCACACCCACTCACAAATAGAAACAGACGCTCACAAGAAGCCCACACAAAGAGACATTCAACAATACACACACCCCCTCACAAAACAGACAACGACGCAAAAAAAAACACGCGCAAATTGACACGTCGATATACACGAACAAACGCACACACAATTAACAAATGTAAACTCACAAACACACACAAGCATTTGCCACACGTCAATGTGCACAGAAAAGCACCCATATTTTAATAAACACTAACACATACACACAGAAGGACACACACAAATAGACGCACGCAGTTACCACACATCAGTATACACACAGACGCACACACATTTTAATAAATGCTTACACACATACGCAAGCACACGCACACACAAAAGCAGTGATCTCAGCAGCGAACAATGTGTTGATATACACAGTGTGTCATAATAACCTAATGTAAAACAACGCTCAGATATTCATGGTCTGGGATTTCTGTTGTTAAGGTCGTCATAACAACCCTGTCGCCATGCTGACAGCCTTGGCCAATTGGTGGGTGTTTGTGTCTGTGTCTCTGGGTGTCTTTGTGTGTGTACACTATGTATCCATATGCATTGTAACGTATAACACAGTACAGAACAGAGTTGGTTCATATGAAACGCACATACACATATACATGAACACACACACACACACATGAAACACACGCAGACATACACAAAACACACATAAACCACACACACACACATGGTATGGTGCGGTGTGTTTTTCAATGTTCGAGGCAATATTCTTCCGCTGCAGGTGACCTCGTTACGTAAGCATTCCTTTCTGTGTGTGTGTCTGTGTGTGTGTGTGTGTGTGTGTGTGTGTGTGTGTGTGTGTGTGTGTGTGTGTGTGTGTGTGTGTGTGTGTGTGTGTGTGTTGGGGAGATTTCCCTCTAGGCCACTGACACTTCTGTATTTCAGTGTGTAATGAGGGCCCCGTCCACTCCAACATTATACCACAACATACACACTCACCTCAACGCACAAACCACACTCACAAACCACCACACAGTCACACAGATCACTACACACAAATGCCAAAACATACCACAGCACACCACAACAATACACCACAACAAAACATACCACAGCACACCACAACAATACACCACAACAAAACATACCCTAACACACACACATACACAACATAGCAAAACACACAAAATAACAACACACGCATCACAGTAGCCTAGCGTAAGTTTTATCTCTATAAATGTGGAGGTATCTCTCTCCATTTTTTCTCTCTCCCCCTTTGGTATATTTTATATCTCAGTTGCAAACAATACTCCCGGACCATTAGATTCATAAAACACACACACACACACACAAATACACACTCTCGATTCCCGCTCCTCTGTATCGTGTACAACATGCTCGTCCCGTCGTCGTGGTGAAGCGGTTCCCGTGATATTCACCGAACGACGAGACGAGAACACTCCTCAAAACCGCACCGGAGATCAATAACCACACACGTGTACTCAGGTGCGCCTTCGAGAATTCGTCTCCGACTTGATCGCCGACTCAAACCCCCCACAGAGAGCAGGCAGTCAATTATAATCCCCTGACGCCGACGCGCCGACGAAGCACTCGGATAAGCCGCAGCGTTTATCTTTCGTTGTTCTCTCCCCCAAAAGGATTCGTCCGCCGAAGTGTATTTTCTTCTTCCGCACAAAAGAGTTCACGTTATTGTCAGCAGAACGCTGAGGATTCCCACTCTGTTGTTTTTTAAGCCTCGCAGGCCGCGAGGAGGAGCACAATTGACGGTTTACCGCACAATGTGAATTGGACTCTCCACCTCTAAATATAGATTCGTTTCCAGGGCTATTAAATGCCAAATAAACTCCATGGAAATGTGCTGAAGTGCTTGTTTACAAGGGCGGGCATCTCACAAACGAATAGTTCAAGCGTCTGTACACTTGGCATTGATTTGTCCATGCTGAATAATGAATAGCCCTCATACTTGACGGTGTTTTGAGTATACAAACTTCACACCCTGCTAATGGGATTTAAGGACTATAAGCCTGCATATGGCAAGATTGTATTTGTTATTCATTCTTCACTGATTTAGTGTTTTCCTTTTTCGTTAATACCGATGCCAAAGGAAAACTTTGCATCCGTACCTCACTGTGGGCAGTGTACTCTGATGGTTCAGGGGGGGGTAGGAGTGAGAGGTTGTTGGTTCTCACCCCAATGTCCACACCCGACCTATGGGTGCCCTTGAGCAAGATGCCCCCTAACCCCTACCCACGCCTTAAAACCATCTGCTAAACTGCTGTCAACAGATACTTAAGTGAAACAGTTAAAAAGTTAAACTAAAGGCGTCAGATAGAATACGCAAATGGGCGTACATGAACTGTACACTACAAGCCCGCTTACCCTTAGCCACGCCTTAAAACCCTCTGCTTAACTGCTGTAAACTGATACTTAAGTGAAATAGCTAAAATGTGAAACTAAGCGCGTTAGACAGAATGGGAGTGCATTATATGCAACATAAAGGCCCTAGGGCGTACTAAGGAAACAAACACCCAGCAAGCGAATGTACAATTCCAATACGGGGCGAGGATAACAGAGCGACCGCGCGACTTGTGCCAAGCTATGAACATCTCACCCGGCGAGAGTCAGAGTCCTGCCAAAGATGGTGGAGCGTGCCAAGATTATTCATGGGGTTTTAACCTGCCACAATGGAACAGAGTCCAATCGAGTTCCCCCAGTAATCCAGGCCATGGCACAGAAACAATGGTCGGCGTGATAGAGGAGAATGGAATCTCGGTGAGATAATAGCGTGGTGGAATATGCAAATATTATAGGAGATAATAAAAATACGCAGCATGGAATTTTTATCCTGCGGAATAGAATGTAATAAAGTAGAGGACAATGCAACAGAGTAGACTGGGTTCATTTTAACACGCACGCATAAAACACTCACACAAAAACACAAGACACACACATAAACACACACACACACACACACACAAACACAAGACACACACACATGCACACTCACACAAGACAAACAAATGAAACACACACACACACACACACACACACACACACACACACACACACACAACACATGCTAACAAAAGACACAGACTTACTCACACAAACACATTCAGACACACACAAGACACGTAACAGTGACTTTGCAGCCACCCCGGCTTAAATATGCAAGAGGCACGCTCTCCGCTCATATGAAATTGTCATCATCGCCGAAGACACAACAATCAGTGCATGAAATTTACCAGAGCCCCCCCCCCCCCCACCCCCCACCCCTCCGCCTCACCAACCGACCGCCTCCAAGCCGTCCCTCCCATCTCCTTAGCACCCCTGTCTAGTGGTGGTCTCGCACTCCAGTACACTACTCAACATTCGGCGACAATAAATAGAAGCTGATATGATGACCAATTATGGGCGTGGCCTTCAAAGGAGTCACAAAGACAATCCCCCCGGAGACCAGGGCCCCACTGTCGTGCCACCGGATAACTTCAAAAGATAACATATGCTACGAGGATGATGAATTATTAATCCCAGACGGAAAATGTGATTGTCACAGAGCCGAGGCAACTGCGCAGTGGTATCCATTTAAAAGATAAAGCTGTTGGAGAGGGGGGGAGAGAGAGAGAGAGAGAGAGAGAGAGAGAGAGAGAGAGAGAGAGAGAGAGACACTAATAATCCCCTCGGGGGAATTCAGGTATCCAATAGCTTACAATGTCAGTCAACAGTACAATTGACAAGAAAAAAGTGGACGAACACCAAAAGTCATTCAAATAAGTCAAGAAAAAGTGAGCAATATCACGCATAATAATTAGAATTGCATCTAAAAAAACAGGTAGATATAAATAAATAAATGTAACACAATTGCACATTGGGTAGTGTGTTGGGTTTGGGGGGAGAGAGGGGGATAGAGAGAGAAAGAGTCACGATAGGCCACTACCCTGGCCTAAGGGTGTGCATTAAATATGAAATATATATTATCTAAACATATTTCACTGAATATTAATTAAATGCAAGGCATATATCTGTATAGCCTGGGCAATTATGAGCAATGGCCGTGTGAGTGTCAGTGTACAAAGAGCCGGGTATGCAAGCAGAACAGACAGCCGGTTTTATTTTTCCTCTGCAAACTTTACATCATCCGCATGAGGAAGGGGGGGTTGTGTGATCGCCTCTCCCAGAGTCTTCCGGCCTGTCTGTGAATCCGGACAGATTTCACAGAAAATGAAACGGACAGATTTGACAAACAATCCCGCTTCGCGCTGCCCACCATTGTCGTTTGTCCTGTCGAGGAAAAAAAAAAAAAACGACCTGCCGCCGCATTTCCTCCGAGGGATCGGTCAGACGTCTGAAAAGGAGGCGTAAAAATAGCATCAGTTCCGTTTTATTTAATTTATTTTAAATCGCATTCTCCGCATTCACGTAATCACATTAAAGTATAACCGGGGGCTCAGTGACAAAATGCGACGTCAATTATCGTGCGAGAAAGAAACAGTGGGAGGGAATTTGCATATAAAACGCACAATACAACGTGTCATTCAAGCAGTCATTCAGCGCTCACAACATCATTAAATCGACGTGCCCAGGAGAGTGATGATGAGTGAGTGAGCGCGTGCACACATTTGTGCGCGTGTGTTTGCGTGTTTGTGTGTCTGTGGGTGTGTCTGAGACACAAGCCAGGCATTACATTGAATCAGTGATCAGTAACAGTTTTTGCTGAAAGAAAGAAAAATAGCGTCACCAGAGTTAGCGTCGCACAGTCCGGGAACCATGGATGACTCAGCTAGAGGAAAAACTACAAAGAAACAGAACTACAACCCCCATTAGACACACAGGATAACGCTTCTAGCTTCTCGGCCGCAGGTGAAGTTAATCAGAAACAGACGAGGAGTTTCTGGGGCGAACATGATGAACGAGGTTAGACCGTGCGACGCAGGTGTAGACAGGACATGTTGATCATTGGCTCTGATTAGACAAAACACAGGCAAATCGTTCTGGCGGTGGAGCGCGGTTGGTCCGCGGCGTGTTAGCATTAACTGCCGCTGTTGTTGCTGACGACGGCAGCAGCACCAGCTAATGCTAACGCACCGCTCACATTACTGCTAAAACTAAAGCTAACACCAAAGATAATTCTCTGCTAATCCGGACAACATTCTCGGCGCGTGTTAGTATTAGCTGCGTTTTTTTCCGATAGCGCCAGTTTACGCTAACGTTTACCCTAGCGTTAATCCTGATTCTATTCTCGTGGCGGTGTTAGTGTTAGCATAGCGTTAGCACTAGAATTATCCCTAGCGTTAGCCCTAGCGTTAGCCCTAGCGTTAGCCAGCGTCGTCACCGACGACGGCAGCCGCGCCGGCTAACGCTAACACTGCAACAAACCGGACTACATTCTTGGCACGGGGTAAGCTTTAGCAGGCTTTGTTGCCAACGACAGCAGCAACTAACGCTAATGATTACGCTAACACTAAAGCTAACAATTAGGCTCCACTAGAACGAACTCCATTCTTGGCGGCTCTCGTGTGTAGCTCCAACCGCCTTTCCAAAAGATTGGCATTCCTGAAGCGCCTATGCTTGTTCTCAACATGCCTTGGGCGACCGCAGCTAATGTCGGGAGCATGTTTTGAGTTAAATTTTCTGCAATTACCAGAGTAGAGGGAGACAGCTCCCACTCAGAACAAAGAAATATCTGACTTTGTGGTTGAGTCCGTGCAGGTAAGGTTAAAGATGTTCCCCCATGTAATGACTTCCATTTAGATGGTATTCAGGAGTTTGCCTGGGCCCTCAGGCCATTAAGGTCTGTGTTGTTTTAAACCCTTGTAAAAACATGGCATGGTGGTTCATGATGCGACTATCTTGGGAGAATAGCCGATTTTGCTAACCCAACACCTGTGAAAGACACTTCAAATGCAACACAATCAAACTCTTGAACTATATCCAAACGGCCAACCGGTTCTTAGTGTGTCTATTTTTGTTTCACGGTTGTAGTTCACTGTGTGAGAGTCGCGATCGGTATATATAAGCTGTGAATGCGGCACATGCCCAGGCCTTTCGAAAGACGACAACATTTCTATTGAATTCCTTTATCAATGTTTTTTTTGGCAGGACTTCAACTCGCCCTTAGAAGTCAGCGCTCGCCACTGCTGTGTTACACAGGGCTTCACCCCGCTGATGAACTGTTGAACTGTTGGGTTCTGTGGAGACAGCTTTCATTACGTAGCCAACAATCTGTGAGCGACGTCGCTACACCGCCTCAACACAGGAGATTAACTTATGTGTGTACACACAGGACACAGGAGACGCAAGCACACAAACACAACCTGCTTTCGCCTTCCCACGCTGTTCCATCTCTTTCTTCTGTCCCCCGACATTCTCTACCATTGAACATGTCGCCTCATGTCAAAGTCTTCCTTTTTATGCCTTTGGTTGTTGTCGCATTTCCTGCGATTTAATCGTCCTGCTTTGAATTTCGGAGAACGTTTTTGTGTAAAAGCAAAGGCGGCGGACAGGTTTGCATCTGGCAGGTGAACGTGTTTATTCTGTTTTTAATTTGTACAATAAAACAAAGTGGAAGAGTTTGTTTGAGTATAAACATGTTTTTCGGTATAAAGTCATCATGACAAACAATGACTTTTCCATTACAGTTTGTAATTTCTGCAATTTGCCGCGGACATTCAATCCTGCCTTCTTGTTTTCTAGAAGGACCATTCGACATACCCTGTCAGTGGACCCGGGGAACACAACTGATGCCAAAATTGGCCGTCCTAAAGTCGCTTTGTCAGGCCTAGGCGGTTGGCAGCCTGAAACCTGAAACTGGCACTTTGGAGTTTACTTACACTTTTTATCAGCCCCATTCATCTCCTCAGACACATCACGGGGTTGACAGGGCATCAGACGAGAACCGTCCGGTAAACAGACAACGTCCAAGAGTCATCGACGGATAAGACGCACGTAGATGAATAACGAAACACGTGTCATCCATTTTTAATCGTAAAATGGCGCAAACTTGTGTTGAAAAGTTTGGGCAACCCCGAGCACACGACAGGCCGTACACAGACTGTGAGCTGAGCATCTCGTGTTGTCTGAGTCGCAGACAGAAAACAAATAAACCTAACCGCACACAGTTTGATTAACGCTAAGCTAAGATAATCTAAGTTATACAAGACATGCTAATACTGGGAAACAGACAGACAGCTGGAGGCGGATGATCAAATCAAATATGAACATTAACAGCGGAATTATTTCACTGCAACATCGACTCAACCTAACTCACTTTCAACCAATCATAAGATGATTGGTTGATGAACTATTTTAGAATACAGTTCATCCATGTTTTATTATATACAGTACCCAGTAGTTTATACTGTAGTATTGCATCAGAGTGCAATTTGTCTATGTTCCATGAAATAAAGTACACGGTAGTTTCTAGTACTCCCTAGAGTCCTGCCTTAAAAAAAACAAATACCAACCAGAACACAGTTCTGTTTGGTCAGTTAGTTTTTTTTTTTAAAGTAATAAATATAGATAGATATACTTGGAACAGCAATCCTCACGCTAGTCATAACTTCAAACTTTGAGAAGAGAGGAGAGAGTCTGACAAACTGTACGCATCACAAAATGACTGGCCGTCTAAGAATAACTCATAACAAAAGAAATCACACACAACACACAAAAAGTGATAGAGCGAGCCTCACACAAAGGCCGATAACAAAAAGAAAAAGCCTGACAGCCTGACCATGACATTGTCTGGCAAAAATCAAGGAGCTTAAAACAACATTACATAATGTGACACCGTGAGATTCCATTACAGATTCTACCATCTCCTTTTCTGTGGAAAAAGGAAGCCGTCATGAACGAGATGATGTAATGTGATAAGATGCAATGTTTGGATATATTTGATACAACATTCAATTAAATTGTATTTGTATAGCCCTTAATCACAGATATAGTCTCAGAGGGCTGAACAGGCCGTACATTTATGACACCCCGCTGACCCTAGACCCCCTAGGGAAAGAAAAAAAAGTAATTAACTGAAGAAAAATAAAATGCATACGTGGTTTCCCTAACTAAATCTATCCCTTATGAACCGAAGCAATCCCTAATGACATCAGTATCACCAGTAGCATACGGCATGAACCTAAACTAACTAGGTCAAAACAACAATCAATTTATCACACAACAAAACCCCATCTCCTCTCCTGCCGTTCCCCCAAGCCAAAGAAAACATCCCTTTCATCTGGTGCTGTTATTGTCCCCATCTGCAACAATCCCGCTCCATGCATGAAGCGTGTACAACTGTCCTAAACCACTGTTCGTGAAAAAGATGCAGAGAGAGAGAGAGAGAGAGGAATAATGTACAACTGTCACAAACCCATGCTCTCTGTCTTACGCAATCCATACAGTATGTGTATGACCCCCACCCTCCCCCCAAAAAAAAAAAAAAAAAGACCAAACACGCCATTGAACACCACGACAGCAGCCCCCGTATTGCAGCAGACATTGTGCGTGTGAGGCTGTTTGCGGTGGAAAACACTTTCTCTGGCTGCATGAGCAGAGAAGGAGGGTTTTGGTGTTTCTTCGGTCTCTGCAGCAGAGAGAGAGAGAGGGAGAGAGAAACCCCGATTTACCAGCAGTCAGCAGAAAGACGAGAGCATGGAGGGAAAGGGGAAAGGAACACTTGTTCTCAGGTCTGTGCGATGGAGGGGGGGGAGGGAGGGAGGGAAAGGGAGATTGAGGTGGAGAGAGACCTTTGGTGAGAGATACATTCAGACGGAGAGAAAGAGGGAGAGAGGGACATAGAGACCCAACGATAGAGATGGACTGAACGAGGGACAGAGAGAGAGATTGAAAATAGAGAAACAGAGAGAGAGAGAAAGAGGGAGACGGATAGATATGTTGAGAGAGAGAGAGAGCGTTGGTGAGAGTTGCATTCGGACAGAGTGAGAGGAAGAGAGAAAGAGAGACACAGTGATACAGGGTTATAGAGATGGATTGAAAAAGAGAGACAGAGAGAGAGAGAGAGAACGAGGGAGACAGAGAGAGAGGGAAGAGGGAGAAAGACGTAGAGACACAGTGATACAGGGTGATGGAGACGGAGATTGAAAAATATAGACAGAGAGAGAGAGAGAACAAACGAGGTAGACGGATACATATATTGTGATTGAGAGGGCTGGTGAATTTTATTCAGCCTGAAAGAGATGGACATGGAGAGAGAGAGAGAGAGAGAGAGAGAGAGAGAGAGAGAGAGAGAGAGAGAGAGAGAGAGAGAGAGAGACAGAGAGACAGAGAGAGAGAGAGAGAGAGAGAGAGAGAGAGAGAGAGAGAGAGAGAGAGAGAGAGAGAGAGACTTGGACAGGAACATATACACATTAAGTGATGGGGGAGAGAGAGAGAGAGAGAGAGAGAGAGAGAGAGAGAGAGAGAGAGAGAGAGAGAGAGAGAGATCTCCTCCTCTCTCCTCAGTCGTCCTCTCTCATGTTACAGAAGCTCTCTCCTGGTCTTGTTACTGCCTCATGACTCCCCCAGGGTCGTGTTGGGTGCGATCACACCCCCTTGAGGTCAGGGGTCACCACCTGGACCTACCTGAGAGGCACGTACGGTCCTGCCCAGACACGCAGGACCGTACGTGCACTGAGGCCGCCCCCCGGAGGGCGTTTGTCGCGCGCGCGCGCACACACACACACACACACACACACACACACACACACACACACACACACACACACACACACACACACACACACACACACACACACACACACACATTCGGCCAAAATATAACATAGCAATTATGCTATGAGGCTAACTATATGTTACTTGTTTGTTGTTCTTTTATTTTCTGTTGTCTTCACTTTCCTTCTCCTTCCAGTCCACTACTTTGAATGCAGAACCTTGTTTTGCTACACCTAACACATGTTACGTTATCATTGCATTCCATTCGATTAGGACCTGTTGGTTTAAAAGTCAGAACGAATGCTGTTTTACTTCCTAAATGCCCAATAAACACAGGGCTTGCTAATTCATTAATATAACCAACGCTCATGCTCTCATCGTGCCGTGGGACGCTTGCCATGCTGTTTGGTTTCGTTATTGCGTTTCAAGGCAATAAAATAAACACACAAAGTCATCTTTGTTCCATCAAATTTAATCGAATGAATTGACCGATCCGAGGCGTCGAATCGGTTCATTCACTTTGCCCCAGCAGCAGCGTCGTGTCTGAAATGCTCTTGGGGAGAATACATAAATAGCTTCCTATGCAGTGTATTCAGCCTCGTCTAACAGGGAGTTTATGTAGAGCAGTGGTTCTCTAATGGGGGTACGTGAACCCCTAGGGGTATGTTGGAGTACCGCAGGGGGTGCTCAGAAGACGAAGAAAAAAAGTACATTTGACAACAAGGGGAAAGGCAAATCTGTCGAAAAGGAAGCGCATCCAGAAACATAAAAAATGGTGGTCCGTTTTAGGAAGAATATATCTGAATGGTATCCACCTCTACACGCTCTGACCTCGCCCTGGAGGGGGTCACTTCTACATGTTCTGACCCTGCCCTTGAGGGGGTCACCTCAACAGTTTCATGAAGCACAGGCCCATGTTTCTCGCTAAATTGTGAGTATTTACACCAGTTTTCGTTTCCGCCCACCAAGTAAGATACGTGAAAAGTGGTAGGATGCTAACAAAGCTAACAATCAAAAGATGACAAATAATAACAAAGCAAAAAACAAAGCTTAGCTAACAAGGTAGAATTCAACCGAGCTAAGCTTAGCTAACAAGATAGAACGCGACCATGATTGTGTGGCGAGAGTAGGAGGACCGTTAGAAACTTGGTATAGAAATGAAAAAAAAACGAGAGGCGGGAAAGGAACGTGGCAGGTCCTTGCAAATTCACTCTCTAAAGATAGCCTCGGGAAGCTTGGCAGATCACAAGGTTGAACGGAGGCAGCTAAAGCACAAAGGCGCCACAAATTTGTGTTTCTTCGCATTCAAGGGTTGTGATGTTTGTCTATAGGGTCAGAATACAAAAGACACAAACCCACGCACTCACATTCGCAGAGTTTGGGATTTTTAGAAGCTAGTCGACCGAAGCATATTCGTCTGAGGCCCGGGTTTTTCCTTTCTGGGTTTTGTTGTAATTGAATGACTTTTCCCCGTTTAGTCATTTGAGCTTTTATCGCTTCTACCCAAAAGCGAGTCAAAGTGGAACTATTCAGGTACACGTCATGAATGAACAGGTTGGGGCTTTAGGATATTTGCTCAAGGATGCCAACACTGAAACAGGGGGTTCAAACTCGCACCCATGCGGCTCAGAGTTGAGCACCCTAACAGGTAGACGGTGGAATCTCTATTATCTATGATCCCTTTGCTATTGCCGTTCAAAATCAAATATCTCATCAAACATACAAGTTGTGTCAAAAATAATGAGCACATATTTACATTGCAAATACAAACATGTTGCCAAGCCTAGGTTCACTAAGTGCTGCTAATTCTCCAACACCTGTTTGATTAGCAACACAGGTGTGGACCGCTAAGTGGAAAGGTGTTACACAGTGTTTCCGAACACAGAGAGAAGGCTGCATTCAAAATGCCTGTTTCCTATACGCTTTGACCTCCATATAGTTTGAGAAGACGAAAACTAGCATTAGCGGGTGGGTGGTCGAGAAGGAGGAGGAGGAGGAGGAGGAGGAGGAGGAGGAGGAGGAGGAGGAGCCGTGTGGAAACGAGGACAGCTGAGCAGCCTCTGTTAAATTAAAATGCAGCGTTGACAACCTTTCCATTTCTATAGGTAAGATCTCCATTTGAACGGCATCTCTCCAGCTTAGAGGACATCTGGAGATTTAGGAAGCACGGCTAGGTTAAACGCTAACACCGCCACTTTTTGAATGCCCCCCATGAGGTTGAACACACACCTACTGTTGGCACGGTAACAAATTACCTCTCCGATTGAGACAGCAGCAGGGCATCGATCAAACGGCCGCGCAGGGAGGAAAATTACCGACTCATTTCTGAAAAATGTACATAATTACACGCCATATTTGTAGCCGCGTGAGTCAAGACACTCGCCGAGCAATTGGGGATAATTGGGCATGTAACTAGAACAGGGATAAATATATTAACGTATCGAGCTTTCATGACGAGCTACAGGGGGAGGTAAAGGCTGGAAAGTTTGAGATAGTTTTCGTCAATCCATCCGTGAACGTTTTGATTCCTGTTTTGTGTTGTATCGTTTGGTTGAAGTCGCTGTTAGTTGCTTTACATGGAAGCCGCATAATTTAAATGACTCATACAGACGTCAGTATCGACCTCCACTTCCTGATGAGCCTAATGATTATAACAAAATGCTTATTGGGATTTTGCTCATTAAAGTTCCTTGTCTGCCCTGGGGGTTAGTGTGTGTGTGTGTGTGTGTGTGTGTGTGTGTGTGTGTGTGTGTGTGTGTGTGTGTGTGTGTGTGTGTGTGTGCATGTGAGAGCGAGAGAGAGAGTGTGTGCGTGAACGTGCATGCATGGTTGTATTTGTGTGTGCGTGTGTTTTTGACTATACAAACCAATATGCAAGCGTGGGAATCAAATTGGGTCACTTGGCATCATTTTTCTAAAGTTAAAATGATCTTAATATTAGTCATTCAGGGAATAACAGTGCAGAAAAAAGCAGTTGGCAAAAAAAGGCCAGGAGATATTGATCTGACATCTTTCCCGCCCCTCGATAGTACTCCAAAGCGCCCCCCCCCCCCTCACCTGAGCACAACGTGAGCAGAGACATCCTGTGATGAGGAACAAAAGAAAGACATGTTTTCAGCTGAGTTTCGCTTCACATCTAAAGCTACGGTAGGTACGTTTGGAGAGTTGTTAAGAGAGGGAAGAAAAGAGCAGAACAGGCCCTGATTTCGAAAGCAAACCAACATTCAAACAACACTCCCTCTCTGCTCCCTCCCTCTGTTTGGTGGTGTTGTGTTTGTACACCACTTTGATTGACGGATGATACGGAGTCCCTGAACCAATCAGGGAAGAGATTCCCTGAATGGTCGTAAATTAGCAAGTGGTGGGCCACAATCCAAATAGGCTCAAACAGAGGCAGGCAAAGTCAACTCAAAATGGGCCTTTCACCCATTAATAGCGGATGGATGGCAATGACATTTACAAGAAATAATAAATAATAACAACAGCACTTCTAAAGAATTTTGGCGTAACACATGTACTGTTCCAAATCATAAAACAGCCATAATATGTCATCAGAGATTACGAAAACAAGCCAAGTCGAAATACCGGCTCCTCTGCCAACAATCACACAGCCGTTAGGTTCTTCTTTAAAACCTCAGTTCTTGGTGGGTAACTTCCCCTTCGATTCGGCCTCTGTGTGTTTTGATTCACTCTTCTCCAAAAGTACCCGGGGAGACGACAGATGTGAAACCATTTGGCACACAAAACACATATTACCGCCGCCGCAGTCCTCGGTAGCAGGCAAGCGAATACAACGGATCAACTGATATTGGACCAGACTCTAACCGCCCTTAAACAGTCTCCTTCCGCACGTCTGGAGGAAGAACTCTCCATGAGCCGGTGCAAAAACACAGATAATCCTCTGCGTTGCGTTTGATGGACGGAGACAAGCTCAGGAGCCCGGGAAGGGCTTCCAGACGGATGCCACAGGAGCGGGTTCATCATCCGCAATCAATGAATAAATTGCATGACTAACGTACACGGGAGCGGATGCCCTTCAAGTGGAGGACTTGGCGATGGCTCCTCGTGGGTTGAATTAGAATAATTGCGCTGGTCTTGAGATGTTAAGTTGCGCCCGGCTCGTCTTGCTCTGTGGTACGCTCGCTTTGCTGAATCTGGCAACCGGCTTCTAGTCTGGGGAGGACGGGGCGGGGTGAATTAAATATTTAGAATTTAGATTTCAGGACCCAATTAGAACACTTGCGTTTCAATGGGAAAAAAAATCTCTTTTGGTAGCATGCTGTCAATGTAGCATGCAGCAATGTAGCATCCTGTCAATGTAGCATGTAGCATGCTGTCAATGTAGCATGCTCTCAAAGTAGAAATGTAACATGCTGTCAATGTTGCATGTAGCAATGAAGCATGCTTTCAATGTTGCGATGTGGCATGCGGTCAAACCTTTAAGATACGTTTCATCTTCAAGCTTTTCCGAATAAGAAGCAACAAACTTAAATCCACGCTATTTAATCCGACGTTGACGCCGCATGAGCGAAATATTCTAACAGATTGCGAATTCTGTCTGACATCTTTAAAAGCATTGAGGATGTCTCATTATCCATATTTATTTTACCCATCGCCTTCATTAAATCGGGAGGTACAAGGAAACGCCGCTTCACAGACGCAGCATCGCCGACGCAACCTTCTCAAATGTTTATCACAAATGTTCCCAAAGACCGTCATGGTGTGTCCGTTCCTGTTTGCATTTCAAGACCGAAAGATGGCAAGGGCAAGGGCTCGGGTGCTGTTATATCGTCTGTTCCCCTCGCTCTCTTTCACACACACACACACACACACACACACACACACACACACACACACACACACACACACACACACACACACACACACACACACACACACACACACACACACACACACACACACACAGTTTCACCCTGGCTCATGGCTAAACACAGAAACAAATGAGTTCACGGAAATAGCCGCTTATATAGCCTTCATTTTATCTTCAATTACCAGCAGATCCAGAGTACCCTGCAGTACACCGGACTATGGATCCCTCATGCAGTGTGTGTGTGTGTGTGTGTGTGTGTGTGTGTGTGTGTGTGTGTGTGTGTGTGTGTGTGTGTGTGTGTGTGTGTGTGTGTAAGAGAGTGTTTGTGTGAAGAGTAAACACAATCTAACCAAACAAGGATCACATGGGCAGCGGTTAGCCACAATGCTAAGCGTGGTGGAGAGAGCGAGAGAGAGCGAGAGCGAGAGAAAGAGAGAGAATCTCAAACACACACACATACACACACACACACCAGGCACCCAGCTACAGTCACAGTACATCCAGTACATCCTTTATTCCCCCTACACCATCCATACAACCTACCTTATTGAGCCTCGTGCACACTCTCTATTTTCACATTCACCACCGGACTCACATAGGCATTACATTTTGAAGTTGACAATATTTCACATTCAGCTTGAGAGGCTGTTCCTCTGTTGCATCCTGATGGAGATTTGATTGGGTTGTTGTATAACGCTCTATTAAGAAAGTATCACACGTATTGTTTACTATGGTGTCACAAATAATGAAGCTCTCAATTGTCTGTATTTATTTCCAAACATTGCTTGTTTGAAGTCTAATTTGTGCCTTAATATTTTTTTACGAAAGGGCTAATGAAAGTTTACGAAAAGATTAAATTACAGCCCCCCCCCCCCGCAATACCCAGCATGTTCTGTTCTTTTATAAGAAGTACAATGTTTACTTTGTTTGGTTCTTCTGTAATTTGTTTATTAACCAATAATTCAACTTGCAGTCCTTGTCTATATTAATTTAGCTTGAAGACAATATACATACCATAAAACTATATTAATACCATAAAAATATAGTTTTTGTTGTGTAGTAGACACACACCAAGATTTGAACCTAAAGCTAGAATCCATGCGTTTATATTTCTTCTGTTCATATTTGTTATTACCTATTTCCTAAGCGGGAATCTGTAAGCACATAATTGGCAATTAACTGCAAACACGAACTTGTCCGGCAGAAGCAGACTTTTAAGAAGTATATGTAAGGGTTTCAAATCAACACCACTGTAATAATACTCCACTTGTATACATTGTATTAAAATCCTCCTCTGACAACTTTATCGACTCGCTTCATTGAATGAAATATCCATCAGGATGCAAATGGAGAAACTCAAACTGAAGTTTATTTTCGGTAGAATAGCGACAAATAAAAACAGGAAATAAGTCGTAACTCCACCCCTTCAGTCATCGGTTTCAAGCTTCACCCCCCCCCCCCGCCAGAAGTTCTCAGACAACATCGTAGGACGGCTTCATTGATCTCACAGCGGGGTTCGCCAAAACGCCTGACACACTTTTTCATAATTACCCTTTTCCGTCGACATGCAAACCCAACAGGGGGGAGAGATTTGAGTGGCGCTCTCTCTCTCTCTCTCTCTCTCTCTCTCTCTCTCTCTCTCTCTCTCTCTCTCTCTCTCTCTCTCTCTCTCTCTCTCTCTCTCTCTCTCTCTCTCTCTCTCTCTCTCTCTCTCTCTCTCTCTCTCTCTCTCTCCTTCTTTGGGTCCGCTGTTGTCATGACGACCAAATCTCCTTGGACCACGCCGCTGTTGTGTCTCCGCGGTTACGGTTCCTTCCCTTCTCCCCCTCAAAGTGCAGACGCCAGGCAGATGTTGCCAGGTCCAGATGTTGCCAGGCCCAGATGTGTTGGGTTTGCTTTTCCAGATGTTAACTGTTTGGATGTCATGTGCTTCCTTGGTGTTCACTCTATTAAACACGAGGTTGGAGGTTGGAGTTCCTTGTGATTAAAATAAAATGCAGTGATCATTTTACAACATTTACAATTAGAGCATCTTGCAACGGGTTTTATCCAAAGCCACTTAAAATGAGTTAATTTGTCAGAAGAAGGACAAACAACAATATATCTCTGTCTGTACAGTAAGGATTTTCATAGAACCAAGTGCCAAGGACTAATAATCACTAGGTTTACCCATTCCCCGTACACAACAAAGATAGCTAGGATAAGATGCAACACAACTAAGTTCTATAAATAAGTATGACCTACAAGAAGTGCATACATTAAGTGCCAGGACGCACAACATTCAAAAAGTAGGAGGGGTTGGACAGGGGTGCTATACAGACTCCATTTTAGCTCTGAGTCTTTTTGCGAAAGCTGTTGAGCATTCCACCACTGCGGTGCCAAAACAGAGAAGAGCTTTCGTGACATAACATAAATTCATGTCATAACATTTTGAAGATGAAATATGAAATATTAATAAACGCCATTTGTGTGTAGACTGTGTACATTCTCTGTGTGGGTTGCCCGCACTGGGAGCCAAACATTTAGTCGTTTGGCAGACAGTTTTATCCACAGCGATTTGCACAGGTGCGTCACGGCACAATCAAAGCATATCCCATTGAAGTTATTTTTCTTATCTCTGAATCTAAATTGTAGTTCTAAATTGCGATAAAGTGACGCGAATGTACGATGCAATTATATCGGTCACATCTCGGTGGCTCAGCCAATCAGTGGCGAGATTAATGGGGGAGATTGGAGGATCCTAGCGCTACAAAACAGACCTCTCTCTCTCTCTCTCTCTCTCTCTCTCTCTCTCTCTCTCTCTCTCTCTCTCTCTCTCTCTCTCTCTCTCTCTCTCTCTCTCTCTCTCTCTCTCTCTCTCTCTCTCTCTCTCTCTCTCTCTCTCTCTCTCTCTCTCTCTCTCTCTCTCTCCTTTCATTTGTCCACCACAGATGGAGATTCAGCAGATTCAACGTATTTCATCAAATAATGCAAATTCATAGTTTGATGTCTGCCTCCCTTAATTTCACCTAGCTTTCCATCACAGATGGGTAACTCCTCTGTATGCATGCTGGACTTAACCGTAATCTTAATCAACCAATAAAAGACAATTCTTGAATCCTTTCCAGATAAGTCAGTCTAGTCACACATCACCGCCCTTCACAGAAATATGACCAAATATTAATATTTAGAGTACCAATAACATTAAATCATTCCATTGATCAAATCAAACAGGGATGGTTATCTCTTATATCTTCTCTGTGTTGTCATTGTTAGTCAAGGTGCACATGTTTTAATCCAAATTGAATTTAATCAAGGCTTGTCATTAGGAGCAGGTATGGTCAGGCTGCATCTTGCTCAAGGACACTACCGTTCCACTGGGATTCAAACTGCCCTTTTCAAGATGGCCCCTCCCCCTCTACCTGCTCCTCAATGACAAGTCTTGATTTGTTCCATGTAGGTTGCTTTGGATGAAGCTATTAGGGATTCAAACCCTTACCCCTAGGCCAGCTCACCTCTCTGGGCTCTTCAAACATAACACGTTTACGACGACTCCACAGGTGGGCTGTTTCCAACGGTGGTTTCACTGGTGGAATTCTTAGGTATAGATTACAGCACACTGCGCGCACACACACACAAACACACACACAAGTGCAGTGACACACACACACACACACACACACACACACACACACACACACACACACACACACACACACACACACACACACACACACACACACACACACACTCGCACAAATAGTCTCACACACATATACAGACAAAGACACATACCTTAACACAGAGGTCTTCAACATGGGGTCCGCGACCCCTGAAATGTCTTTAAATACACATTAACATGAATCCAACACACTAGCCGCGTTTAGGCAAGGCAAGGCAAGGCAACTTTATTTATATAGCACTTTTCATACACAAGGCAGACTCAAAGTGCTTCACATATAAACATTGTCATACAATCAAATAAAATAATAGATAAGTAAAAGAAAAACATATGCAAAGAAATGGGTAAAATAGAAAAAGGCATTTTAGTATTAAAATAGAAAATAAAGGCGAAGTTAAAAAAGCTTTTTAGATTTAAGATTTTAGCAGAAAGCTATAGCAAACATAAAAGTCTTCAGTCTTGTTTTAAAGGTGCTCAGAGTTGGGGCAAGTCTTAAATCCTCTGGGAGTTTATTCCAGCTATTTGTTGCATAGTAACTAAATCCTGCTTTCCCATGTTTTGTGTTTACTCTGGGGATAATTAACAGATTGGTCTCAGAGGATCTTAGTGGTCTAGAAGGCTGATGTAGTGGAAGCATATCAGTTAAATATTTTGGGCCTAAACCATGTAGGGATTTATAGGTTAGCAACATGATTTTAAAATCAATTCTCTGACCTACAGGAAGCCAATGTAACGATTTCAGAATTGGTGTAATATGATCAAATTTTTTATGATCAAAACTCTAGCAGCAGCATTCTGATCAAGCTGAAGCTTCCTCAGAGTTTGTTTTGGGAGACCTGTGAGGAGACCATTGCAGTAATCAAGCTTATTAGTGATAAAGGCATGTACAAGTTTTTGTAAGTCTTCGGTGGACATGAGCCCTCTAAGTCTTGCTAAATTTTTAAGGTGATAATATGCCGATTTTGTAACTGATTTGATGTGACTGTCAAAATGTAAATCTGAATCCATGATAACCCCTAGATTTCTGGCTTTGATTGAGGTTTTCAGGGACAGAGAGTGAAGGTGTTGGGTTACTTTAAGCCTTTCCGTTTTAGAACCAAATACAATTATCTCTGTTTTGTCCTCATTTACATGGACACTTTCGATCGAATTTCTAATCGGAATAGATCTCTTCCTATCATGCGATCCGAATGGCATTTACAAATGTGGTAAGCGTACATTTGTATGTCTCTCGCGCACACCTGACACATCAGGACTGGCTGTGACATTTTTAAGTATTTGATTTTAATGAAAGCCCAGCAGGAAAGAGCTTTTCTCTGCCTGCTCCTTCAATTAAGAAGGAGGACAGCACAGTGACGCGTCCAGTCTTTACATCTACCCCCTCCTCCGCCGCAAACAATACGTATTCGGATGAGAGTGCGCAGCCAAGACTGCTGGGAGGAAGAGAGTGTTGTTATTTAAGGGACAATGTACAGAACGCTGGCCATTATCGGGAAAATAAGCGATCAGCAGAGAAATAGTCCACCAATAGTCTACTCACTGTACCTTGCACATGTTTAAAATAAAAACATGAATGTATGAACCTGTGTATTATTTGAATATCTAGAGTATTGAATGCCAAAATAACAAGGTACTGAGATACATGGCACTATAGGACCAGTTTAATATAAAACACAATTTTATACAATATATAAGTTGGGGGTCCCTGCTCCACCTCTCCATCAGTTTGGGGGTCCTTGGCCTGGAAAACGTTGAAGACCCCTGCCTTGACACACATACGCACATACACACACACACACACACACGTGTAGCACGCACACACACAGACACACACACACACGCCTCCACAACAGCGCAGAGACATAAACGCAAACACACACACACACAAACACACACACAGACATACACACACATACCAGAGGGCCTATCTTTGTACCCCAGAGGCCAGGGGTAAGGGGTAATTACGGGGGGAGGTCTTAAGGACATTAAGCCCACGCTTGTCCCTGCGAGTTCTGGAGAATTTTAACAGCGTATGTTTTCTTGGAACAACGTTTACCTGGGCAGTGAGCACATCCTTTGGGACTCTGCTGAGGGGCTCGTAAATATATTTATATTATTTTATATACTGATATCATCCTCATATTCTGTACTTATATTCTGGGCTGTTTTTCTGTTATTTGCGCGTGGCCGTATCTATTAAAACAATCAATGGGTTGACAGAGGTTTACATCTGTGTGTATGCTGAGACGGAAGACCCTCTTGCCTTTAAGATGGACCCACTGGTCGTATTTGTCGTCATACTTCACCCTACTCCACTCATAACGCGCTAATACTATATTATTATTATTTTCCTGGCTTGAGGCATCTTGTTCAGTTCGCCTGCGGGCATCAATGGGGGTTGAACCTTGTTATTTTTGCGATTTCCAGACGCGATCGCAGAACGTATATCAAAGACGCAAACCTGGCTGTGCTACATAACGTTGATAGGGGACTTCATGCCGTCACATCGCAATGACCACCCTCTCCATTTTGGAACAGCTCGGGTGCTTCTAAAATGGAGGCCAAGACACAATAACATTCCAATGACTGCATCCGTTTTGGAAGCACCCGAGAGGTTATTCCAAAATGGAGTAGTAAATGTTAGTCATTAAGTCGGAAGCCGTTTCTTCGATCATTGCCCAGGTTTTCATCATGACAAGTGTGTCACCACAGGGAGGCATTTTTGTGCTCGGGAGCCGCCTTTGCGTTCATCGTGCGATATTACAGTGCAATCACCAACTCCCTCGTGTTCGACTCTAAACGGCGCACGCTCGCTGACGAAAGAAATCTGACGACGCGTTTTTTAACGTACAACTCGATCCTCGCCAAGTGGCTCTTGGCGAGTCGAGAAAAGTTTGTCATTATGGAGCAGATTAGGGAGGGGTTAGGGGAAGATTACTCGGTCATCGAGGAGGTGGGGGGATCGCTGGAGGGGGACGCGTGAGGGGGGGGGGGGGGGGGCTATTGAACCTGGAGCCGCTCAGTCTGAGTGGGAAAACCTGATAGCCCAGTGCTTGTCTCTGGTCATGCCGTGGTCGTCAGGAGGCAGCGACCAGACGAACAATAAGGCAGTAGGAAAGGTGTGCGCATAGAGGCTGGAGAGAGAACCAGCAGCTCTCTAGAGGGACACACACCTACAAATACACAACGTATACAAACGTGCACACAGACACATCCACAAACGCTCACTCGGAGACACATGTGCCCACAAACACACACTCACGTACACACACTCACTCACAGACACAGACACAAACACACAAGTGCGCACAGACACACATACGCACACGCATGCACAGACGTGAACAGACACACGTTTGCATGCACAAACACACACCCACACACACAGACACACACAGCCACACACACGCCCGCACATAGAGACACAGGCAAGCAGGCACATGCACGCACAAACACACCGACACACAACCCAAGCACCAACAGGGGGGGGAAAAACACACAGGGGAAGCTGGCAATAAACCACAAAATAATAAATAACAAATAAAATAAAAACAGACTACACCGAGCTACACACACCTTATCGTCTCTGTGAGAGCAATGTGCCATATCAATCTCACACACACACACACACAATCACACAGACACACACACATACATATTGTCTTTACACACATCCACCCACACGCACACACATTTTGTCTTTACACAGAAACACAAATATTGTCTTCAGATGCATCCATACACACACCCACCAACACACACACATTTTGTCTTTACACACATACGCACACACATATTATCTTTACACAAATCCACACACACTCAAACAGGAGCAAGTACAAGTAACTTTATTTTAAATATATATATCCATATAGATATACACTTATAGATATATACACATACGCACATATATATATATATATATATATATATATATATATATATATAGATATTGATGTATCGATATATAGATGTACACCCAATTAGCCACAGCGGGCGTATCACATTTACCACCCTTGAAAATAAGCAGTCCTTTAAGACCGCAACTAATACTAAATAAACAAATAAGTTGCGATTTAAAACGTTCTCTCCTAAAATATCTTTGTTGGATGATGATTATATAGCTCTCATCACACGGGGAAGGATTGCTCACTGCGCTATGGCTCCAATTTGAGAATAATGTCCCAAATCCTTCCCCCCACACACACACATTCACACACCCCTCCCATCTCCGAGTGAAGGCCTAATTCATTATTTATTTATCGTAATTACCGAATCATCTTCAAAAACAACTCCTACAACGCGGCGACGGGAAGCTTGCGTATCCACACTAATCGAGCGTCGTTAAATCTAATGATGTTTCGTTTTTTTTCTCCGGTTGATGAACTAATAATAATCTTGTTGTCGTTTGTTCCTTGTTTTTTCCGCTTTAACCGCCGTTTGTGATTATTTCGGGCGTCGTCACGTCTCTCGGCGGGAACGACTGCGGGGAAATAACTTGCGTTGTGGGGTGAGGAGGGTCTACTGGTTTATTCTTCGTCTGACGCACCCATGAGTCTTCTCCTCTCATATTGATTCCGTTTCTTAGAGGAACACGTCCGTCCGTCCGTCCGTGCCCTTCACTGTCTATTCACTCGCACTGATATACCTTATCCACTTTCTCTCACTTTCATTATCACTTTCTGTCTTTCTCTCTATCTCTCTAGAAATGACATTGTGATACACGAATTGTGCGCTCTCTCTCTCTGACTCTCTCTCTCATGGATTGTGAGCAGATTATGAATCCATATAGTCATTCTGATCTCCTGCAGCTTCTCTGTGGCCTCTGCCTCTCTCACTCTGGGCTACTGTAGGTTGTACACTCTCTGAATATAATACGTGAAAATGTGGATCTTTCGCCTCTCTCTCTCTCTCTCTCTCTCTCTCTCTCTCTCTCTCTCTCTCTCTCTCTCTCTCTCTCTCTCTCTCCTCTCTCTCTCTCTCTCTCCTCTCTCTCTCTCTCTCTCTCTCTCTCTCTCTCTCTCTCTCTCTCTCTCTCTCGTCTATGAATTGTGTACGGATTCCCTCACTCTGAAAACCTAGCTTTACCTGTTACTATCTCTCTCTATGTCTGCGTATATATTCTAGCGACTGCATGGGCAGCAGAGGCAACTGATGCAAGTCACACACATCCAATACGTGTATCCATGTTGACATTCTCGCCGACCTCTCTCGCCCTCTCTCCCTCTCGTTCCCCTCTCACTTTCCCCTCTCGTGATCAGACACAAACAACCGACACCCCCTGTCCCCCCCCCTCAAAACAGAGCGACTTTCCGGATCCGTGGAAAGAAAAACAACGCTGTCTTCCTCATGGTGAGCGTCTCTGGAGCGGATATCGAAAATCGTCGATAATTGCTACTGTTTGTTGTTCAACTCTGACACATGACTCTCCGCCCGCCGGGAAATAAGGCGAGGAAACAAAATAACAATTATACAATTTTATTTTGGGGATGTTTGTGACGGTTGCGGTTGGACCCCCCCCCCCCCCCCCCCTACACACACACACACACACACACACTACCTCCATCAAACGCGTCCTTTCATTGCTCTAATAGGCCGGTGGCGGGTGTTGTGTGACGCTGAACAGCCACGATACTCGTGGCACTTGGGAAATTAGATACCGTCGCTCTTTGTCGTCGTCCCCCCCCCCCCCCCCAAGCCCCCCAAGCCCTCGTTAGAGTGGGCGGGGGGCGGGGGGGGGGCCTTCATCGGACCCTGAGATCTGGAGACCCCCAGGCCGTGGCCTCCTGTACTTATAGCGGCCCCCGGGGTGAGATCTGTGGGAGAGTGGGTCTGGTGACCCCTCAGGGTTATTAGGAGGAAATCCTTCGTCTGCATCAGAGCAGGGGATACATCACATAAACACACACACACACACACACACACACACAGATACGCACACATATACACATACACATGCATGTACCCACACGCATCTGCATCGGGGCAGGGGATACACCGCACATGCATGCACACATGGGCAGGTACACACTATTACACACATACACGCATTCATGTATGCACACGCATCTGAATCAGGGCAGGGGATTGATTCACATACACACACACAAAGTCATGCATATACACATACACACACACACACACACAGGCATAGCATGGAGGCACACACGTACACATTCATATGCACTTGCATGCACACGCAAACACAGATTGTCTTACCGATAACACACCACAAAGATACTCTCTCACACTCACAGAGATACACAGACAGATACAACACACAAAACAAAGATAGACTGACTATGACTCATACGCACACGCACACTCAAATACACCCACCCACGCACCACACAGATACTCTGACTCACACGCACAAACACACACA
>NC_079415.1:31714340-31721840 GCF_026213295.1 Gadus chalcogrammus | reverse complement strand
AGTATATATATAGATAGATAGATAGCTAGAGGCCTACTATCTCTATAACAAGATTAATGATATATTTTACATGTATATACAGTATATATATTTGTTGTGCCTTTACAGACAGAAGACTGAAGAGGAACAGGAAAGAGGGATGAAAAAGGGAAAGAACGACGCGAAGAATCGCAGTACCACAGTTGAGCTACAAGCGCATTGCCTACATCGACAGGGCACGAGCAGGTTGAGGCCCTGGAAGCTAACTAATTATTGACACCAAACCCAAAATGTATCACACAGCCATCATATATATTTATTATATAAAGTGTATATTTGAGTCATTAACCCAGAACTTAGGTAGTTAGCCTATTATTAACACAATAACCAAAAGTAAACACACAGCCTTTGTATATATATATATATATATATATATATATATATATATATATATATATATATATATGTATCTATATATATATTCGTTTTATAAACTGTATATTTGAGACAATAATCTTGACGTCAGAATTTGGTAGCTCACCTATTTGTGTCAGGGCTCGGGTAACACGCCTCTGGCTATTTTGGAGTCGGAGACGACGTCGGTTGGCAAGGCAATGTGCGCTCCCTGCTGCTTGAGTCACTTGTTCTCAGCATTAAATGGCTTTCCAACCCAGGCCCCCAAAGCCCATGATGCAACAGGTGACTGTTCGGTAACCAAGGTGACGGGGAGAACTGCTTGCGACGGTGACTCAAGGCGCATAGAAGTGCATCACATCCGTTCTTATGGGACATGTTTAATTGGTATTGCTCCCTGCGGGTTCAAGCACATACGTTACGTTTGCAGGATCATTTGTGACTCGCGTTGTTTCTTTTTTATTTACTTGTATTCTTATAAATACCTAGCAAGCGAACGTCGTAGCATAAGTGCACACATGCTAAGATGGTGGCCTTCAGAGGTCAAAGGTGTGAGTCAGCTGTGTTTGAACCGAATGGAAGAAAACAAGCCATCCTTATCGAGACTAATCAGCTATTGATTCTCTGTGCATGATTGATTGTTTTATACACACTGATAACAGAAAGGCTGATATATATCACAACAGACTGAATAACCTAAGGTTAGAATTATTTTCTTTGGTCTTTTTCAAACATTTTGCTCATTGGATATTTTGGTCAGCTTTTGATCATTTTCCACATGGCGTTTTGAGCAAGCTTGCACATCTGTTGTGTGTTCGGTGGTTAGATTTGGGTCAAATTAAGTCACCATTTAGGTGCATTCCCCTTTGAGAGCCGTATGCTTCAATAACTGCTCAGTCTCGGTTCTTTATAAAGGCATATCATAGAAAGTATATCTTATTTTTTTTGAAAAACCAGGGTTTTATGAAAGACATTCAGAAATGTAAATGAACTTTGTGGTAATTTACATGACCACTTCAAATGATTATTGCACTGGTTTGACAATCAGTTTATGTTGCGACACTTTCAACAAAGTCCAAATAGGCTATGACTACAAATGTCAACATAGTTGCAAGTGAGCTACATCTATGGCAGCCGTAGCTACGTTAGGATACATAAGCCAGAGTGAAACATATCGTTAGCCTCATAGCATAATAGCATAAGTCATATTCTGGCGAAACTGTGATATCCAACCTAGTAACTCTAGTCACTGCTTATTCACTGTGCCTCATTGGCTAAACCCTCAGCCAATCAATAGTGCTTTGTACATTCCATAATCACTCTCTGCGAAAGTCATCTTTTTGACTTCAGCATTATTGGCCCTAAATACAAGATGAACCTTCAAATAAGACACAGGAAATTTTGCTATGAGGCTAACGAAGTACAAACAACATCCTCATCTGTGTCTGAGTTCAAAACACTAATCAATCCCGCCAGAACACGACTACGATGCACGCGACCAAAACGGGAGCACTTCCACTCCAATAAAAATAATTCCAAAAAAAAAAAAAAACGACTCGAAAACCACAGAGGTCCCCTGAAACAAGATGGCAGCCACCGTAGCGAAAGAGCAGTTCCGTGTCGCCCCCCCAGCAACAGCTGGACGGGACACAATGGGGGATCGATGATTAATTAAAACTGTAATTACAGCTTGCGGAGACGTCTCACTTCCTTGTTGATGTGTAATAAAGAACAGGAAGAAGGGGGTGGAGATGGCGGCGGCCCGTGGGAGCGTTGGAGCAGGAGGATCTGCCCTAAAGGTGGAGTAGTGCTGCGGCAGGAGAGCCCTCCAGACGCCTCCGACAGGAAACTGTCACAAGTTTGGTCGTATTTGAGCGCACGCGTTAATGAATATGCATGAGTGAATATGCATATCCATGTGTTGAATTGTGTATGTGTGTGTGTGTGTATGTGTGTATGGTTGTGTGTCTGTGTCTGTGTGCATGTGCGCGTGTGTGTGTGTGTGTGTGTGTGTGTGTGTGTGTGTGTGTGTGTGTGTGTGTGTGTGTGTGTGTGTGTGTGTGTGTGTGTGTGTGCATGTCTGCGTACAAGCAATGGAACCGAGTTGAAAAGCATACACATGGTTATGGTTGTTTTTGTGCTTGTGTCTGCTGCATCTGTGTGTGTTTGTGTCGTGGTGTGTGTTCGTGTCGTGGTGTGTGTTCGTGTCGTGGTGTGTGTCTACATTTGTGTGTGTTTATGTTGTGTTGCGTCTACGTCTGTGTGGGTTTGTGTCGTTGTGTGTGTTTATGTGTCCATGTGTGCATTAGACTGCTGTTTGGCTAATCCGATAGCGTGGCAAAACTAGCTTCATTTTTATATCTTATCGCTGTTTTCCAGCCGAGAATTATCCGATTAGCACAATCCGATCTACTTTTGTTTTCTCCACTTTACCAGTATTCAGAATAGAATATGGAGCAACTCTTTAAATGCAGATATGGAAAGAGCACAAAGTTAAGCAGGTTTCGGTATGCCGCCCAGCGTGCGAGCAGATATTTAAACAAATCTCTGGAATACCCAAAGTGAAGCCGGGCAAGAGATAGCAAATCCACTGAATCAAATCAATAGATCTGTCGGATTTCGTGTTAATATTAGAGTTGTTCTTGTTCTGCCGCCCGCAAAAAAATAGGTGTTTGAGAAAATATCATGGAAAGTGCTAATCATGGAAAGCACTAATCATGCGTGTTTTCAGAGTGCGTCATTCGTTATGCTGGAACAATCTGAGAATTCTATCATATCAATAAATAATCATATGATATAATATCAATATTATGATCATTCCATAATACACAATATTGAATTATGGATAACATAGAGTCTGTTAGACAATGTTCAAGGAGTCTTGATATGGCAAGATATTTAACAAGCTGGTGTAATTTATAAAAATATAGAAGACCACGCATTACTTCTTGAAGACAAGACGTAAATGTGATCCTGCCTTGTGTGTCCGTCGCAGGCGATATGCCATCCATGTAAACATCTCCCCCTGTAGACACAAGGCAAGGGTGTATCGACCGCTCCGTAGATCCAGGGATGATGCTGTGACACGTGCCCCTTCACTTGCACACGCCCGAGTGAGCGTGCACGTGCATTTGTGCGTCCCTAAGTGTGTGTTTCATCAGCCCCTGACTGTGTATAACCTGCTAATTAGGATTCCAACTCTGTTGCCACAAATCTTGCATTGTTTGACACCTCTCTCTCTCTCTCTCTCTCTCTCTCTCTCTCTCTCTCTCTCTCTCTCTCTCTCTCTCTCTCTCTCTCTCTCTCTCTCTCTCTCTCTCTCTCTCTCTCTCTCTCTCTCTCTCTCTCTCTCTCTCTCTCTCTCTCTCTCTCTCTCTCTCTTCATATTTCTTTATTTCTACCCAGTGGTTTGTGTCCATGTTTGCGTGTCCGTGTAGGTACAACTACGTTTGTGTGTCTGTGTGGGCGCGTACACTTGTGTGAGTGTGTGTGCATGTAGATCTATGTGTATGTGTGTGCTTTTTCTGGTGTGCGTGTGTGTAGATCTATGTGTGGCAGTGTGTGTGTGTGTGTGCGTGTGTTTACTGGTGTGCGTGTGTGTAGATATATGTGTGTGTGTGTGTGTGTGTGTGTGTGTGTGTGTGTGTGTGTGTGTGTGTGTGTGTGTGTGTACATGTGTGAATGTGTGCGCGTGTGTTTAGATCTACGTGTGTGTACGTGTTTGTGTGTGTGATGACTGGCTTAATTGATCCAGTTGGGGAGCTTAGATGGTATAACTGCATGATGGCCCCATATTGAGACCCCCCCCCCCCCCCCCCCACCGACCGTCTCTTCAAATTAAGATTCAGGAGAGCACAACACCTTATTACGTGTGTGTGTGTGTGTGTGTGTGTGTGGAGGGGGGAGGGGGGTGGGGGGGTTCACTGGGTTTATGTGTGTTGGTCAACATCAAGGTGTTTGTGTGTGTACGTTCATTTACGCCAATGTGTGTGCGTGTGTGTGCATCAATGTGTGTGATTGTTTACATCAAGGTGTGTGTGTCAGTGTAATCTATGGCGGTCATTGCGTGTCTGTGTTGTCTGATTGTGTGTCTGCTCACGTTGTTTGTTGTTGTGTGTGTGTGTATGTCCATATCCTATGTGTGTGTGTGTGTGTGTGTATGTGAGTCGCTTTGCATGTGTACAGATGGATACGTGTGTGTGAGTGTGTGTGGTGGATGCATTCGTTTGTGTGTGTGTGTTTCATGCATGAGTGTGTGTATGTGTGTTGCATGCACACGTACGTGTTTGTGTGTGTGTGTGTGTGTGTGTGTGTGTGTGTGTGTGTGTGTGTGTGTGTGTGTGTGTGTGTGTGTGTTGCATGCCCACGTGTGTGTCTGTGTTGCTTGCACACACATCCTACATGTGTGTGTTGGTTTGTGTGTATCTGTGTGTGTTTCTGGTTGAGGTCTTTGTGTGCGAGTGTGTGTTTGGTTTATGTGGGCCAGAACAATCCTACATCGCGGGCTGCCCGTATCTGTGTTTGTGTGGGGGGTTGCATGCATACACGTGTGTGTGTGTGTGTTCGTGCGTTTGCTTTTTGTGGGCCAGAACAACACTCTACTGCGGGCTGCGCGTGTGCCAGCCGCTCTGGAAGGGGACATCATATCAGCCAATGTTTCAAAAGGACGCCCGCATTTGAAGTGGAAACAGCTTTCTCTCTTTTGGGTTTTTTTTCTCGCTTGGATTCTTTTTTAATAGGCTGCAGCCGTCCTGCCTGCCTTCAAATGACAGCATGCTTTGTGGAAATATTTATCCCACACAGTCCCTCTCCCTCCCCCCTCCATCCTATACGCTAATTAGGACCATATCCAAGCAAGCACATTACAACCCGGCAAATAAATAATAAACACACAGAAGGAAAAATTGGAGGATGAGAAAGAGAAAAGGGGCCTCTTTACCAGCATTGTTGACTGTGGCGGAGTCGTTAATGCTGTAACGAGTTGAATAAATAAGTAAATGCAAAGTGCACGGGAGAATAGATTTGTGTCAGAGGTTGGTAAATACGCCTTCGAAAAAAAAGGGGGAGGGGATGCATGCTTATTCAACTTCTATACAAAAATGTCTCGCTTTTGTGTGCACCATTCGAGGTTCAGCACGGACCAGTGTTTCTGCCGGCTTGCATCAGCAAACCTGTGTATAATTAACTAGGGCAGAGGAGTGATTAGTTATCAATACTCATTGATTACTAATCAGTATCACTGAAAATTCCCAAGAAGTCTATCACTGCTTTACAATGCAGCGAAATGGTAATACATGTGAAGGTGACCACATTCTGGTGAGTGATGTCTCAGAAGGTAGAACGAGTTGGCTTGTAACCGGCATTGGATAACAACGTCAGCAAAATCCCCCAAATGTAAATGTGACACTGTTCTAGTCACAGATTTGAACCATTTATCCAAAGCGACCGACAATGAATTCAGATGTGTGTCTGTTAATGAGCAAGTAGGGTTAAGAGTCAACCTGCCACAGGTGGCCTGTGGAAATTGGGTTTCGAACCCAGAATGCTTTGCAAAGAATCGAACACACTGAGCCCTTCCCCCTCCGACATTCAGTTTCCATCGCAGTTGGTGAAGACCTCAATTGACTCTTGAGTTCAATTATCGTTTTTTTCAAGGTCTTTACAAGAAAGGAATCGGGCGAGGGGACACGAACCAAGTACAACACAGTGTCTTCAAACAGCCCCAGAAAGTTTCCGAGCCAAAACACGAATAATGCTCTCGGCGGCCAAATTAAAAAATCAATATTTGCAGAAGCATTCTGCCGCGGTACATATCCACTTGATTGCAATCAAAATAAGAACGAGCACGGCCAATTACGGGCGTACTGGCGTCATATTGTATTCTGAGGTCGTCGTAGTGCGCCAGGAAACAAACACACACACACACACACACACACACACACACACACACACACACACACTCACAAAAACAAACGTGGGCACACACACACACACATGTGCACACACACATAGACAGACACAAACACGCACACACGTGCATGCAACACACACACTCAAACACAAACATGGGCACAAACACACTCACACACACACAGACACACGTAGTTGCATTCACACACACACACACACACACACACACACACACACACACACACACACACACACACACACACACACACACACACACACACACACACACACACACACACACACACACACACACACAATGTCCTGGTATTCGGGGGTGAAACGGCGGCCTACAGAGGATACTCGATCACGGAGCTCTTGTGTTAATTTCCTGGAATCTTAGGAAACATCTGCATATATGGAATAATGAATACGGTAACTTTGATCAGTGGGACCCTTATCCGAGCTCCGAGAGCAAACGGGCTTAGATTGATGCGAGGGTTTCACATACCGTACCGTATATAGGCACCAGCCGGAGAACCGGGAGATGCAATGATGTTGGGAGTTGTGATGCGTTCTGGGTGAAGTAATTTCTTTTTTGTGTGATTATGTTTTGAAAGCCTCGACTATAGTGGCTTGATTTCACCTATTTATCAGAAAGCAACACAATTCCACCGACCACTGCCAATAAAACTACAACAGCCACAATGCATCACAACTTGCATCTGACAAATGTACACATTGTAAGTGGCTTTGGATAAAAGGGTCGGCTAAATGCCCTAAATGTAGTCCTATGAAATCAATTACCCCAGGCTCATGGGGGGTGCTTTGGCACCAAAACGAAACAGAGGAAACCACCAAAAAACTACAACACCCACAATACATCACAACTCCATGCTTTCCCAAGTAGTCGTACAGTATCAACAACCCCAGGCCCAAGCCTGTCGGTGTGGCACAAAAGACTAAACAGAGGAACGAAACCATTCTGTACAGCCAATATTGGCTCATCAGAAAAGCGTGTGATGAAACACTGGGCTCCGACCACAGTCACGTGAGCACCAGTGTTTATTTCCCCGGCAGGAATTAGAGACGCAGCACGCTGGCGGCATCAGCCTGCGACCATCTGTGGCGCCGTGACATGGCTAATTAGCCAAGTGACAAGACGCTGTCAAATCCCAGCGCCCGTTTGGCCGTGTAATT
>NC_079415.1:31591840-31709340 GCF_026213295.1 Gadus chalcogrammus | reverse complement strand
GATCTTAGCCGAGCACCCAGAGAAATTACCATGAAAACAAACGAGGAGTGAACTGAATGAAACTTGATTTTGGTAGAGGGTTTTACTGTTCTGGGAGAGAGAGAGAGAGAGAGAGAGAGAGAGAGAGAGAGAGACCAGGAGAGAGAGAGACCACAAACGCCAGAGTTTGTAAATTTGGTGGAAAAGGGTTAACAAGAGAAATGGGATACGTGACAATGAACGACAGAGTATGGTTGGAGAAAGACGTCTCAAAGTGGAAGGGGAGCGAGGACCCGGTGGAGCGAGGCTGAACCCAGGGGGAATCGATCCTTCTTGGGAACTCGGAAAACCATTCCATCTCTCTCTCCAGGCCCGGAGATGTCATGGGTTTGAGTGTATGGTAAATGGGGTTAGGGTTCCTTGTGTCATTAGTTAGTAAGCATTGAGTCGATTTTTATTATATCGTGGCAGGCCGCAGGAAGGAGTGAGGGGAGATGTAGGTCTGGCATCCTGCTGGCTCCACCCCAAAGTCTTACATGGACTTCCTTCCTTTACCGAGGCAAGCCTGGGGATCGTTAAGCAGGGGTGCTTGGGCTTTAAAGTGCTGGAAAACGACAGACACAGGAAGGGTGATATAGGAAGGCTAGCAAACTACCGGCAAGATCTGTGTGATCACCTGGTAGCGCGGTATGGCCTACGAGGGAGAGGGACAGGTGGAAAGAATTGGACTGATCAAGGTTCGCAGACTGTATCACAAAGGAGGTGGATGACCCTTTTCCCACCCTGGTTTTGTTTACTAGGCTAATAAACCATTCTGAATGTGAACTGCTCTCTGTGTTGTGTCGTTTTATCCATCTATCTATTCAACTTGGTAGCGTGGAAACCCCATAACAACTGGCCCGCTACAATATATACAGTATGTAAATGATGGCACCCATTGCACTCCTGATGATCCCTGGAAGAAGGAATCCCCCATTCTGCGTTCCTTCTCAAGATTTGTTCCTTGCTCATTAAGGGACTTTTATCTTGCCAACTGGGGGGACTGTACACGTGATTAAGGGCTATACTAGTACAATATACAAGTACAATTTAATTGATTATTATCACCAATAAGTTGAGCAGCATGAATTTGACGAAAAGGACTCCATTAATACCAGTGGCCACTCAAAGCGCCTTACAATCACCCATTCATGCAGCCATTCACACACACCTACGGCGGTGTCAGCCACGCAAGGCAACAGCGAGCTTGGTGGGAGCAGTCAGGGTGAGGCGTCCTACTCGGGGAAACCTCGAAACTCAGCTAGGAGGAGTCGGGGATTGAAACTAGCAACCTTCCGCTTACTAGCCAAACGTTCTACCTCCCGAGCTTTAAACTCTGTTTAAAAAACATAACATGCTTCGGATGCATTCAAATGTTTCCCATAGACGGAAAATGCTTTTCTTGATGCATTTATTTTCCAAATAAACAGAATTTTTTTTTGTCAATCATTTCCCCCTAAAAAAAACTCCTTTCAACGTCGCAAAATCGTGACGTTCCCGCCAGTAATGATAAAGTCTGACACCTCTGCCTTTTATCTCCCCCAAACTGAACCCCTTAAGAGACCGGGTTAGACCGAGAGAGAGAGAAACATATATAGACAAAGACACATAGGTCAACCGTAGCTGTTGGAGTAGTGCAATTAAAACAAAATAAAGTCCACATTCCAGTAAGAACAACCGCATGAATAATGCACTCCGAAGGGCCGGGTTATTGCCCAACCTTGTGATGGTATTGTTAAGTCTGTGCTCCGCAGTGGTTAAATATTCATGCTGTCCCAGCGCTTTTTAAACGTCCAGAGCTCGTCCGGGTGTAATCTCGGATCCCGTCGTACTGTGTCACCGCAATCTTTAAAAGGTTTGAATGGAGGGAGTGTGTTAGCCGGTCTGGCGTGGTTGGGGAGGGAGCTCCAGAGGGAGGGGGCGGCGACTGAGAAAGTTGGATAGGTGAGTTTCTATGGAGGTCGTGATGAGTTGAAACCTTTCCCCACCATTTTTTTCAGTTGGGCTACACGCAAGCCGAATTCGTGTTGATGAATCGAGCGTGTACGGATCTCCGCCTGCAGCCACGTGATTGGTCGAAAGAAACATGATGAAAAAAGTGAAACCCCCCCCGTTTGCCCAAGATTTGAGATCATCTGCCATCAGTCTTTCGATTTGAATCAAATGTCTGGATTTGATTGCCTAGTCTTGGTACAACGCTGACAGATTTTAACAAGACAGTATACAGTACTTATATCTCCAGTGGCATAAAGTGTCCTATATGCTAAATGCAAGCTGTGCATCTGGGGCTTATGAGCTGGTCACGTTAAAATAATCAGAGACATTTGCAATGTTACCTTTGCTTATTCGATCCTCCAATTACATTGAATTACAGCGGTATTGCGCAGCATGGCCGAAAAGCACTTTAAAACAAATCACAGTCAGAATTTAACAAAAGCAAAGTGGTAGGGTAAAAGTCTAAAAAAATGAAAAAAGAACCAGCTCAACAATGAACTAGAAAAGAAAAAAGAAAAAGTCAGTCGCTCGCACGTGAAATGAAATGGATCATTCATTTCACAATCTTTCTCCCTCCCGTCCTGATGCAGATTGGTGGCATTTTCGTTTCCACTCTACTTCCCTCTCTCTCTCTAAAGCAGTGAGGAAAAAAAAAGGGATAAAGACAAGGGAGGGAACAAAACGAATTGTCAGGACAAAATGGGTAATTTGGTCATGTGCTCTGTAATGTTATGTTCTCGGGGTTAACAGAATGGATGCTTCTAATGGAATATTTAGTGGGCGCTGCGAAAAAAAAAGCTGAAGCGCTAACATGGAAACATTAACCGAAAAGGTATTGCTCGCTGATGTGAACCCGAAATTCCATCAGCTAACATTTTAATACGTCCAGCAGAAAGCTTATAGGAGGTGTTTTCAGCTAGGGCTCCATTAGGAATTAAACCGTCTACGGTAACGGTAATTTAGACGACTTTTTTTATGAAAATGTTGAAATGTGCGCTTGTCTCTCTGTGCGTACCGGAATATAAACCTGCCTAATTGGTTGGTAAAGAGATGCCAAACAATATTGTGGTCTTCATCGATTCAAATTATTCTTGCTTTTTTAATGTTTTTCTTTTAGAGCATTACTAATGGGGCTGTGCTAATCTGAATCTATTTATAGGAATGACTTCCAATTGTGATTTAGTGGCACTTCCAGAAAGCCACGTTGACTTGAATGAAGGTAGTTATCACGGTAATAACGTGATTTCATATACAGAATGCATTCCTTACTATTACGTCTTTCAGAGGAGGCTTATCAAAAGCAACAGTGAACTTTAGATACATCCTGGAGCAGATTTCAAGGGGTTCGAGGCTTCTCGCTCGGGGATGGCTACAGGCAGACTGTGGAACAAATAAAGAACAAACCTATTAACTTTCAACTTCAAGTCAAACACCCTTGCTCCCGCGTGTTTTCCGTTCCTCTATTCCTGATTCGCACAGGAAAACATCCTGCCCGGTACGATTCAATCATGGCTTTGAAAGCGTTCGGAAGGACCCCGTGCTATTGTTTCAGCCATAGTGAGCGGAATATCAGGACGTGATAAGCATCGATGTTGGCACCGATCAGACCTGGCACTGCACTCAGAAAACACTCGGCTGACTCTGAGATAGACTTCTTTTCGTTGTCCTGTTGGTTTCCGCTGAAGACAATTTGAAAGGTACACAGCTCGGTAGAAGCCAGTGCCAGACTGCAATATGCTTGTCACTTTATCAGATTGTTTGAACGTCAGTCCAATATGGCCACCGATCGAGGGAAGTTTTGCCAAGACCTACCTAGACTTCAATCCAAATAAGTTGATGGCTCATTATATCAAATTCACGCCAGGAATCACAATGATGGTGAACATTTCCAGTACAACATTTACATTTGTTTTGTTTTTACAAAAACGCCATTAGTATCTTTTGAATGATAGGCTATTTAATTCTAATTACTGCATTAACAATGTGTAATTAATGTCACCTTATTGTAAAGTATTACCCAATTAACACACCTGTGTTAATTAGTTGCTTCACTTATGTTTAGTTCATTGTGTTTCAGGGTCCCCCTTTTATTACTTATGACTTATTTAAACATAATTATTATTTACGCTATTCATGTAGCCTGTTATCGAACTTCAAGTCTAGGGGCCCTATCTTGCAACCGGCGGAATTTACTTAATCACTGGCACATGTGTCGTTGCTAGTTTGCAATTGGCGCAGAGCGTTCTTTTCCCTCCTGCGCCACGAGTCGGTGAATTAGGGAATGATCTTGTGCCCCAAGGGGCGGCTCGCTGAAAGGAGAAGGCGTGTTCTGGCGCAAACGTTCCCTGGTGCTATCTTGCAGTTTCAGAAACCAGTTGCGCCACAAACCAGGAATTACCTGGTTTAAAGTCAGTGGCATGTTTTTAAGGGCGCATCCATAATGTTGCTTGTGCACCTCGCGCATACACTTTGCTTCTCTCATCTGCCTAGCCACACATTCTTGGTAAATTATTTGGGAAAGAACAGTTGATACAGCGGTAATAAGTTGTACTTTTAATTCAATGCATCTGCAAAAACCGTACAGCAAACACATATTTTCTTGCCACAGACATCGTGTGCATGCCCATAACTTTTAGGATTGATGAGTATTTGATCGTGAGGAAACATTGTTTTACCGCGAGTGTTAAAAATAATGAATGAATGCGGACTCGCGTGTGTGTATGTGTAACACATACACACATACGCGCGTGTGTGCGTCCATCTGTTTAAACACACGCAAACTAAACACGTAACGCATAATACAGTCCATGGCAATGTATATTAATGGGGGGACACATGCATATTAGGAACACAAGTCGATAACGATAATGCATTCAATACTGATAAGAAACAATGTTTATAGTGTATTGCGTATATAATTAAATAGTACCACAGTTACCGCATATCATATGTTATATCATGTACGTTTTCTTTGCCGAAATTTATTTGAGGACTTTGAAATTCATGTGCATCTGTCTCATCGGAGACTGCAGACGCGCTGTAAAAATATCAACTCGTCAGATTCAAATGTGCTCATGGCTCTTAAAGGGGATGGGAGCTGGCACTCTCATTGGTTTGTTGCACGTTACGCCCAAACCACACCTACAGGTAATTAGGCTACTTCAGACCAACCCTTTTTAGATATGCACCGGGTGCAAGAGTCATTTTTCGCGCCGGTAAACTAGCGACATCGCCATAGAACCGCCCACAAAGCTACTTGCGCTTGGCGCTTCTCACTTGCATTTCAGACCGTTAAAATAGGGCCCTAGGTCTGTTTGTTATGTTATGTTTTGGTTCCCATTGGGATTCAAATCTGCTTATCTTCGACTGCTTGTTGTGAATCTCTCAATTTCTCATTCTAAATAAAGTATTTTTTGTACTAAAAAAGTATGGGTTGGGGTTCTCAAGTCTATCTTTGCTGGACCTCCCCGCTTTTTATTACTTGTTGAAAGCAACATGTTGAGATTGATTTCGATTTTCATAAGATAAACTATCTTTCCACATGAAAACATGAATGAAACCCTGTGACATCAAACAAGGTTCAAAATAACATATCTGGGTTCAGTGGTTTGATGGGAATGGTAGAAGAATGTTTATACTTCTGGTTAATCTTCAAATGTCGCATATTTTTAAGTCAAATTATTTTCACAGGATTTTTTCACTCCTTTTGTGAGTACTTCTACGGCTGGAATTGAAATAGCTTTTCATGTTCATTTGCAGTGTTTTAACCTCTCAAGAGAACAACATACCTGTTATGTTTAGTTGGTTTTTGTCTGAGATGGTTAACATACCACAAAGAAAATATAAAGCACACGCAATCAAAACAAAAGTTGTTCGTTGTTTATCAAATAAACCAAATAAGAAAACTTAGTACAACAAACTCAAATCGAACGTAAAAGGAAGCCAAACTCCTCATTTTCTTGCTCAACCTTTGGAAGGAATTTGAAAGGATTGATAATTTTTTTGGCACAGATTTATTTTCCGGTTTCTTCGTAGTTTGCTTGTGATTTTCTGTGTTTTGTAACTACAGAAAAACGCTTTGTGAGGAACACAGTGGACTGTATCAGCACATAGCAAGCATCTTCGTTCTGGGGGGGGGGGGGGGGGGGCTGTCAGATGTCGAAGTTTAATGTGAGCTGATGTGAGCGTGTGACAGTGAGTGACACATTTGGTGACCCAAATGTAGCCACCGTTCTTCAGACAGACAGACTCACACACACAGACATTTATGCTTAGAGCATTGATGTTTACTTGATGGTCCACAAACACTTTGGCATGGCTACAAACACACACATACCTACCCACCCACCCATACAGCTACACAACAAGCCTTACTTTTCACACAATGTCACGCATTTACACACACAAACAAAACTACACGTGATGCACACACACATCCACCAACACACCAACAAAAACACACGTCTAAACAACCAGCCTTACTTTTTACGTGAAGCATTTACATGCACAAACACAAAAAAAACGCACACACACAGACACACACGCACTCACCCACATCTACACAACCTTCTCTACTGTTCCAAAGCAACGTGGGCATGTACGAACACAAACAAACAACACATGCACACACAGAAAAACAAACACCTACACATGCACACCCACACACACCCAAACCTGCAGACAGATAAAAAAAGATCCACACACACACACACACACACACACACACACACACACACACACACACACACACACACACACACACACACACACACACACACACACACACACACACACACACACACACACACTTTCCTTTGTCACGACTGCGTTTCAGGGCCGTCAGCTGTTGTGTTTTGAGCGCCGACGTTTGATTACTAAGTAGAACCGCCACCGAAGTGTCTGCGCTGGTGTGCGCTGGCGCCTTTTGTACTACTCAAAGACAGTCGAACAACACACACACACACACACACACACACACACACACACACACACACACACACACACACACACACACACACACACACACACACACACACACACACACACACACACACACACACATCATCAAAGTATGTGGTAAATGACTAGGCGAGGAGACAGCGCGACTCAGCGCGGTGCGAGAGAGGGTGTGTGTGCGTGCGGCGTCCGCATTCCCGACGAGGTGGCCTGTCTCCTCTCGTCTTTGTTTTCCCGTCTCGTCCCGGTAATGAGGGGTGAGTCGTTAAGAACTGCCCCCAAGGTGTGTTACGCTGGCTGAACCCAGGGTGGGGGGTGCTTTTGAACGCGTGGGTCGGGGTGAGGGTGTTTGTGAGGACTTGTGTGCTGATAAAGTTGTGAACTTCCTGACCGCCGGGCTTTTAAGTCTATAAAGCGAGGGGGGGGGCCGGTGAAGATGAGGTGCAGTTCTCCCACTTTGCGTTCCTTCTCAAGATTTCCTCTTTGCTTATTAACGGAGTTTGTTCTTGCGCTCAGGGACACACAGCCTGTGAATCCCTTTGTAGGCCTGTGAGGACTGCACAGTCTACAGTCTTGTGAAGGCTGTAGCTGTTATTAAGGGCTAGGCATTAGAGAGAGCACAGCAACACAACAGTTCAGTTCTTTTAATCCAAACACCCTTCCTTAACCAATTCAAACAAATCCCTTCGCCCTCTCACTCACGGAGAAAAGTAGAATAAATTAGAAGTCCCACTGACTAAACACTCTCCTCCTCTCCCCTCCATGAGTGAAAATCAAAGCCACATCCCTCTTCATGGAATGGAAGAGGGAGATCTTTATAAAACAGCTGGATCTGCGTCAGCCAATCAGATTACGGAACAGGAGCTGACATGCGGCCCCCGAGCGTATCATCTGATTACACCGAAAAAAAATTCTCTCTTGAGGAGTTCAAATGCTTTAACACGCTACGGTAACTGCGCGGAGCGACGTGAAGCGATGTTATGTAAAAAAAAAAAACCCGAGTGGAATGTGTTTACCCTCAGTGTGTTCACACTCCGTCATCTGATCTTATCCCTTTTGACGTCTTGTTTGATTATTTTATTTGCTTTTGTAAATTTACAACCAACAATGCTTCCCTGAGTTTTGATATGTTCCCACGCTAGACTGTGCAGATTGCACCACTTTTTAATGTTGAAAGTGGAACAATCTGGATGCAAGGTCGCAACAAGGGCACCTAGACTCTTTCAGCCCATATTGCATTAGACTGGCTTCTAGCTCTTTATTGTAGCCGCCCTTTCTTTTTTGCAATTTCGCCTCGACAGTATTGTTTTATTGTCTCTCTTTTTATCAACTTCAAACATTTTAAATGCTGCGTGAACAAAGGGTATACTTATTAGTCCCTTGTACAGTTCCGTTAAGCAGATGCTCTCATCCAAAGTGACTTAAGTGATTCAAGAAAGTGCTTAGGAGGCGTCTTACTCAAGGAAGCCTAATCGCACGGAGCGCTTTTAAACAGCAGTGGGGGAGGGTGGGGGGTTAATCCTGTCATTCTTATCAACAGGAGCTGAGCACTTTTGGTGCAGTGCTGTTGCTTTGCTGAGCTGCTTTGCTTTTTAAAGCCATGAGGTGGCCTCACCTTTTTCTGGCTTAGTGCTCCGGACAACACATGTTCAGAAGAGGCCAACTTCACTGTAGGTGAAGAAGCAGGCGGTCCAAGAGGATAAAGGCACCGCATGATACCCCTCATGTTCCAAGGCTTCAGCATCAAGAAAGTGCGTCATGCCTCGTGTTTAGACAGCCTGCACACTCCTTCTGTGCGAGCCCCCCCCCCCCCCCCCCCCCCCCATCGACAGGTCAGACTCCAGACATCCGGGCTTGAAAGGGTCAATCCTGGACTCAAACTCACCTAGTCTTATTTTGGTGAACCGGGCGTTTAGATTACTTACTAACCCTTCTTTTCAGCTTTTTAAGGTTTTGCAGGGCAACAGCCAGCTCGTCAGGAGCAGCCAGGGTGGGGTGTCTTTGCTCAGGGACACCTCAGTCCCCGGAAGAGCAGGGGATCGAACCAGCAACCTCCAAGGCTACCAGCCAAGCTCTACCTCCTGAGTTACTGCCACCCTTGTTTCTCTCTGAAACATTTCAGTTGACCCCCGTTGAGTTCTGCTATAAACATCGTAGGACTAGTAACACAAACTCGGATTGGCACTAAGTAAAGATTACCTGACGGACCACCGGCTAAAACATTGCGTGTGGCCGTTGACATTCTTAGAGTGAGTGTAGACGATTCAGATCAACACCGTGGTGATTGGCCTCCGCAGAAACACACTAACTAAAACCCCCCTTCTGAAAACCTCATCCCTCGCTTGGATAAGTCCCTCTGCGGTGGAATATCTCCGTAATGAAACAAGGAAACAAGGCGGAACTCCATTCCTCCATCACCCCCCCCCCCCCCCCCAGAAGTCCTGCTGTAACATCGTAGAGGTGCCGGATCCAAGACACCCCTAAGCAAAACCTTACAATGCGACTTTAAAATGTCTACACACAGACAGACAGACAAAAAAACCCACACACACTTCTACGCAACCAGTCTTACTTACAATGTGATGCATGTACACGCAGAAACACAAAACATGTGCACACACACTAACCCTTCGATACATGAGTTGGGAATGATGGAACACAGGAAAGCCTGCATGCACATACACACTGTGCGGAGCTGACTCCGTTCCGCTCCATCCTCTCTCCTAATCAATCTTCATATCTCTTTGTATTTTTGGTTGTTTTATTTACTTCTTTCTACTTTCACTTTCTCTTTGAAGCGAAAAAAAAACAAACATCAGCTTCTCAAGTCAGAGGAGCCGCGTCGCGTGAAGGGTCTAACAACTTCTGACGGCAGATGGGGGAAGTGGTGGAGGGGGGGAGGGGGGGTTGGTTGGATTTAAGGAAGCATGGAGAAGTTTGGAGGAGGGAAACTGCCAAGGTGAATCAGGGAGGAGGAGAAGGAGGAGGAGGAAACGAAGAAGCGTCACGCCGACGGCTGCGGCGGGACACTCAGGTTAACCTTGCGATGGTGACGCAGGCGAACCTGTCTGTCACCTGTCTCTGTCTGTCCGCCTGCGCTGTCCTGTCTGTCTGTTCAGCCCCGTCACCTCGGGTGCGGTGACATCCTCCTGTCTGTCCGTTCATCTCGCATTCATGACTTTACAACAAATACATAATGACTTTCTCTGCGTCCGTTGGATATTGACGGAGCTCTTTTTTCGCTGATAACAGTCCCGCTGCTTATTTGAGCTTACCCTTAAATTGTTCTCCACCGTCACTCGTGAGTCGTCCCCGGATGAATGTGTCGCCTCAACGGCTAAATGGAAATGGAAAATAGGGGAGAGCTTTAAACATGGTCTTGTGTTTGTGTGTGCGGATAATTATGATGAACTTCAGGGGCAGCATGTTGGGTTTTTTTCTGCTCTCTAAGTGGCAGACTGAGAGGCGCTGCTGGCCGGCGTGGCGGCCATTATGAGATTTGTTTTCCCTTTTGTTTTGTTTGGGTCAGGAAAAACTCGCTTTTTTCTAGCGTTTCCGAGCCGTGCGTCACAAATGGAAGAGGTTGTGAGTGTGTGTGTGTGTGTGTGTGTGTGTGTGTGTGTGTGTGTGTGTGTGAGTGTAGGCGTGTGTGTGCCTGTGTGTGTTTGTGTGCAGGTTAATTTTGTGCTGTGTCCCTTTGTGCTTTAACCTGCTTTAAGTAGGGGCATATGTGTCCTGCATAAAGCCAAGACCGTCTAGCCACCAGCCAGCGCACGTTGCAGGGGCCCGTGTGCACGCACACACACACTCACTCCCTCACTCACGCACGCACGCACACAGGTGATTGGGTGAACATGTGCCGTGTTCCAATACCCGTACTGTCCGCACTTACTAGCCACAATTTGAGTACACAGTACGTTCCAATTCAGATCCGGCGAAAAGAAGTATACTTCAAGGACCCGGATGCCGTACTCAAAACGGGCTAATCGTGAAGTGTGGATCGAAGGACACTCCCCGTACTCAACGGCAGCCATCTTAGCTACGTAGCGGAAGAGGCGGAGCCAGGCTGAGCCAAAGTCGGCGCATTTTCCACATAGCCTGCATTAATAGAGTCATTTTGTAGTTTTTATAGTTTTTATAGCTGCTAGGCGTAAAGAGTTGTTTATTGCGGGGGAGGAGCCACGGCGGCAGTCGTGATCGTCATTTCCGGCAAGTGCACCACAGAGTACTCGATTTGGAACAGCACTCACATCTAAAAAATTAGCGTACTCAAGTGAGTACGGATAGTGCAGATAGTGTACTTCCTTTAAGTATACTCATGGAAGTACAGGTATTGGAACACGGCAATGGACTGTACACACACAGATGCACCCAGACTCTTTTGCTCTCACAAAAACACCATCTGACAGGCGAAAAATAATATTGAAGTTCACACAGAAACGCACACATGCACAGGGCCTTTAGCACTTTTGCACAAACACAACCATCGCCTATAAGCCCAAACACACACACACACACACAAGCTCAACCATACACCTACACAAACAAGACACAACAATAGCACCGCAAACATCTCTCAAGCACTTTGATGTTTTGCATTAAGAGACGACTATTCATATTGAAAATGAGCAGCAGCGACATTATGGGAGTGAATACTTTGCTTTCAATAGATTTAAGTAACAGGACGAGTAGAGTACTCACATATTTCTTGGATTTGTTCTCCTTCCTCCCTACTTTCTTTCTGTATGTGCAACTTCCTTCCAACAGGGAGCACACAGGCAGACCTCCTCGGGCTAATTTTATTCTCACATCAAGCTTGGATGGACTCGTTTAGTGGCACGACAACAGCACAGAGTTTTTTTTTTTCTGCAGCAGGGCCATGTGTGTGCGTGTCTGTGTGTGTGTGTCCGTGCGTTTGTGTGTGTGTGCGCCTGTCTGCATTTTGCAATCATGTGTGTGTTAATTTCTGTCTGCACCCACTTGCGTTTATTCATTTATGTCAACGCATGTGTGTATTTGCACATGTGGGTCTGTGTTGGTGTGTGTGTGTGTGTGGGTGTTTGAGTCAGTGTGTGTGTGTACATGTGGGTCTGTGTGTGCGTTTTTCTGTGCCAGTGGGTCTGTGTGTGCGTTTTTCTGTGCATGTGGGTCTTTGTGTGTGTGTGTAAGTGAGTCAGTGAGTGAGTGTGCGAAAACAATGCACGTGTGTCACACAACGTTGTCTTCCCACTCGGCTAGGCTACGCTAACTTAGCGCGTAATTAGGTCAGCACATTCTCCCCAACGTGTAATGCTATTACATTAGCATGTGCATTACCACCACAGGGGTGGACACAAGTAGTAATTACGATTCAGTAAAAACACAATATCGAAGTTCCGCATCAGTGAGCAGGGTAAAATTCAATACACACATTTTCCTTCTACTGCTGGTGAAACGACGCCACAAGGCCTGTGCCTTGTTTAATTTAAATGATAATTGACCGTGCATCCATCTCCGGGGCTAGCAATCGCAAAAAACCTGCGGGCGGATTTGAAGCCGCAGCAAGAGGAAAACCCTGAGTCATTAATAAGCTAGCGTTAACGATCGCGCCGACGCATACAAAAAGTATTTTATTTTTATTGAAACACCTTCGCTGTATGTGTACAGTATTTTACCTCTTTCCTTTCCCTTCAAAACGCATCATTAAGTACTTTTTATCATTTGTTTTTCCCACTGTATTGGTAACAGTCGTTATACGCGTGGCTAATGTCAACCGCGCATTAGCTCACATTGCTCGGCGCTAATTGCCTCCGCCATTTCCTCTGCCATTAACCTTATCTCCGCCAGTGACTTCATCAACCAATACTCATGCTTTTTCTTAGTTTCAGCTCATCTATAGAGCCTCCATGACCTACCTCCCCAGCCCGATTCTGGGTCAGCATTTACCAGCATTATCGAGTCATTTAGCGTTCAGCGCAGTTTTACCCAAGGTAAATAAACTCTATGAACTCTGGACACATGGCATTAAGGAGCCGGTGCCTGCATGTTAGCCCCTAACCTGCTAGTCTCTTAGTTCTCTGATCCAGCATTCCTACTATGCTGTAGCAGATTTTTTTAGTTGGAGATGGTAGCTGGAATAGCGAGATGTTAATGATACATGGACTGCATTTATATAGTGCTTTCCTAACCGGTGGCCACTCAAAGCGCTTTACAATATTGCCTCACATTCACCAATTCATGCACACATTCACACACCCATGGCAGAGTCCACCATGCAAGGAAAGAGCCAGCCCGTCAGGAGCAGTGAGGGTGAGGCGTCTCACTCAGGGACACCTCTACACACTAGGAGAAGCCAGGGATCGAACTAGCGACCTTCCGGTTTCTAGCCAACCCGCACTACCTCCTGAGCCACATGTCGCCTCTTGATCACTTCGTGACGGGAGCGAAGTGATACTTGATGAGGATAATAGTTACCCTCATCATGATAGTTCATCCAATCACCTGCCAAGTCGTCTTTTTTTTTTTAAAGTGCCTGCAATTTTCCAATGTTTATCCAAGCACGACTCTGCAGATGTTTCCGATGTTTCCGTGTGACGAACCATCTGCTGCATCTGATTAATACAGGGTCTCAGCAGGACACCAAAAACTCCAAGGGGCGGAGCCACGCATTGTTTCATGTTTTCGAAGCTGAGAAGTTTTTACCCAAGAAAACTGCATCGACGCGAGTCGATAAAACTTGAGGAGGGGGATTGAGAAGTGCATTTCCACAGTGGCCAGCCTTCACAGTGTGGATTTGAAGCCTTCACAGACACTTTCGTCACAGTCTACTGTCGCTGTGTGAGTTTTTGTTTGATAATAACAAGTGCTTAAATTTCCCCGCCTCCGGCAACACGATTGGTCAATAAACAGGAAGGGAATGAAATGGCGACGCCCAGTTCAACCAGAGTTGAAGACAGATCAGAAACGGCTCGCAACGGCTGTAGATCGGAATCTAAAGTCGGATTTGCAAGATTAGGGGTGTCTCAGGGTGAGGACGCCATACAGCTTATGCTGGGGGCGGACATAGGGGATCAAACCTGGAACCTTTCAGCTGGGATGAACCCTACATCGACCCCATCCCCCCCCAGGATATATTTCGGAAGCAAAATACAGGGATCCATTTTGATGGAAGGCATATTCAGGGGCAGTTTCTGAAGCTCTTTGGGGAATTGGGTTTTGGGTTTTTCTTCGTTACCTCATGGACTCATGAATCTATCCCTTGGCAGTTGGCAGCAGGTGTGAGCATGATTGACGGGTGTGACCGATGGACGTATGAAAAATTATGATATTTGGCTATAGGGTTTTTATGACTCATCCTTTTTTACCTTTTCTATCCGTTTAGTCCAAGGATACCGGAACAAACCGAAAAAAATAACAAAAAAAGTCAGTTGGTTTTCTTCACTACCGTTCCACCTTATGAAACTTTCCCTGAGTTTGAAAAACAAAAAACCCTCACACACGATTCACAGAAGAAGAATCGCCCCGGGAGGGGAGGAGGGGATCTGCCTTGCTCAAGGGCATTACACACAGACGAAGACACACACACACAAACACACGAGGCTCAAGACCCTTGGTGGTTCTGAGGAAGGCTCACCTCTGAGTTTTCATCACGATGTCTGTCGACCGGGGAGGGGAGGCATGGAAGGCTTATGGCCACGTGTGTGTGTGCGTGTGCGTGTGTGTGTGTGTGTGTGTGTTTTTACACCTCAGTGTGGTGTCACTGTGAGTTTGCAGAGAGAGAGACACAGAGAATGAGAGCGAGAGAGAGGGGGGGTAAGAGAGAGAGAGAGAGAGAGCGAGGAGCGAGGAGCGAGAGCGAGAGCGAGAGAGGGTTTTGGGAAATGCTGCAGCAGAATCTGTGAAGAAGGTTGAGGCATCTCAGACACATCCACCCACTGCAGCCTCGCAAGGAGCTGAGAAGAGGAGATTGGAGCGGACCAGCACTCAGAAGAACCTCAGTCCACTAGGACCACCCCCGCTCCCTGACTCCCAAACAACCTCTCTACCTCCAGCTCTCAGGCAGTCCCAAGACTGTGCTGGAGTAAGATCACACATCAGAACTCTGCTGTCTTTTTACCCCACAGGGGGAGAGAGAGAGCAGGTTTGAGAGAGAGGGGAGAAGAGAAAGAGAGAGGGAGAGAGAGAGAGAGAGAGCAGGTGCCCAACTTTTTACATCCAATGCGTTCACTTTGAGCAAGCTGCAGTGTAGAAACACCGCACAGAAGACACGCTTACACACACACACAGGGAAACCACAAACACACACACGGCGACACCTGACCACAGCAGGGGGTGTCGGGTTGGGGTGTGTTTCATACTCTTTTCCCTCCGCCCCTGCTGGTTTCAACGAGAGGGAGAATAAAGTGGAAAATAACAATGCAACCATCGGTAGCCAAACAAGCTTCACATGTTTGCGCGCTTGTGGTGTTGTCCCTCAAAACAGGGGGAGATATATGTGTTTTCGACTCAACATATCGTTAGCCTCATAGCATAATTATCTCAAAAAAAGAAAAAATCAAGTGGAGGGAAGGGAATTGCAGTCTTGAACCAACGTCATAAAGTAGCCGAGGAACGACTTGAACTAAACTGAAACTCTTTCAGTGCTGAAAACTACTTCCGACCTCGGCTTTTTATTGAAATACATCAAACCAACCGTTTTTTGTTATTCTATTATCAACTTTACGACACCATCTTACGCCTTTTTCGTTTCTTATATAAGGAATAAACCACGACAGAGGTGTCCTGTCATCCAAAAAAGAATGCTCATCCTCGGAACATCATTGACCAATCAGGATCAAGTATTCAATATGGTAGAAGTCTTTTAAAGACTGCCCCTTTAACTTTTGGACTAAATTGGAAGTGGGGGAAAGAAACAGCAGTCTTGAACCAAAGTCACGGCAAATGAAGTAGACCTCGACTCTGTGCCGTGGAAAGGCCCTTGGAGCTGCAGACATTTTGCCGGGTTCGCCCAGAGATGCTTACGCCAGCGTTTGAGCGTCCATCGCTGCATGATGTACGGCGTGTGGAGACTCTGAATGTGCCCTTAACTCTCCTAATCCGAGGCCAAGATTAATGCATCGACGTGGAAAGGGAGGCACGTGAGGCACCTACACAAACTGCACACAAGGGCACGCATGTTCGCACGGACGCGCAGACACCCACACATTAGCACCCGCTAAACTTATCCCTTCACGGTATGTAGATGGCAAGGCAAGCCCTCCATGACATCAGAGGTGAGGTTAAGAAAGACGAGGACAGAGAGAGAGAGAGAGAGAGAGAGAGAGTCTGTCGGTCAAGAGACGACTACACCCCCTCCAGCGAGGGAGAGGGAGGGAGGGCGGGAGGGGGGTGAGGTGACATTGTTGTGCGCCTCATCGAGGATTCACCAACGCCAGCAGCTAGCTTAATTCGTCTCAAAGCTTTGCACAGATACATGTAGTTAGCCGTGCCCTTTAACACAACGGACAAGCAAACAACTTGTTTGGGTGGTGTTTGGGTTAGGGAGACGGGAGACGGGTGGTATAACATTGGAATACTGGTGCAGGGATTTTTCAGTGGTCTGTACTTTGGGCAGCACTGTTCATTGCGTATGAATTCAAATCTTGATTCGGTGATACTGAGGTGGTGTATTTAGTGATTTTATGGTGTTTTATTATTATTCTCACTCTCACTTTCTCCTTAGGGCACTTTTTTTATTTATGTTATCTTGTTTTATTTAATACTGTTTTCTATGGATTTTCTTTCCTCTAAAACGTAATAATATTAATTTATTTTTGTAAAGAATAGTTTTATTATCGGTCGCTGCACCCCTAGCGTAGTGATCTTTGTCCGGCTGGTCTCGTCCTGTCTTGACCCCATACACACACCCAGAGCTGTACATACACTGATCCTGGATCAGCAGAGCCGGGTCTTTGACCTTATCCTACCTCTGTCCGAGGGAACAACAGGACAGATCCAGGGCAGGGCTGTAACATACTGTATTATTCTGTATTCTGTCTTCTGGACATCAAAATCTCGATTTTGGTCCCTGCAATATGCTACTCGTGAAAGGTTATCAATTAGGGGCATTATTTTTCAAAATCCTGGAGCCCTTTCTATGCCGGGCTTTTATGAATTAGGATCTCTTTCTGGTAAAGTTTTTTGTCCTTTGATATAAGACGTCACACAAGCCTTTACAAATTACACCAGCGCGTGTGGTCGAAATTGGATAATAGAATCTGGAGAGATGCAATTATGGGAAAATGCTGAGATCCAGCTAATGCGTAAGTAAGGCTGTGTGTGTGTGTGTGTGTGTGTGTGTGTGTGTGTGTGTGTGTGTGTGTGTGTGTGTGTGTGTGTGTGTGTGTGTGTGTGTGTGTGTGTGTGTGTGTGTGTGTGTGTGTGTGTGTGTGCGTGCGTGCGTGCGTGCGTGCTTGTGTGCGTACATCTTCAATTCAGATCAATTCTAGTCACATTGATATCATGTGATGCATTTTATCCATATAAAATAATAATTGAATTGATTCATGAGCATTCTATCTGCTGATCTCAGAAATCGAGTTTAGGAGTTTATTTCTCCTTCCGCAAGCCATTACTGTGTTTTATTGTGAGACAATGGTAAACTCACATAAAGCTCAAGCGCATGTATGTCAGAGTATAAAATAATGTTGAAGATATGAGGTTTAAAAATGGGTGCAGGTAAAAAGATTCAACGATCAAATCCGCTAATGACCTCAGCTTTCTATTACAATACATCTCAACTATCGTTTTTATCTAATCTCTGACGAACAATACCGTACCATTGTATGTTAGTGTCTCTTATGTAAGGAATAAACCAGGACAGAGGTGTACCGTTATTTAACAACAATGCACACCCTTCATTATTGACCAATCAGTTTCAAGTATTTACCAACACCACGGTAGAACTCTTTTTAAAGACTGCCTCTTTAACTTTTTTTCCCCAGTTCTTTTTTTTTTCTTTTTTGTCATGGGGTTGAACCCTCCATGTACCGTTGCCGCTGCCGCCGGTTACCGTGACGACTGCCGCGAGAGAATGAACAGATCTTTGTCGGCGACTTCGCCTCCCGGAGATGTGCGGGAGGGGGGGTACTTACTTTAGTACTGCACTTAACAAAGTACCCGCTGATGGACCAAGGGCTGAGAGCTATTAGTGACCGCAAACGTCTCTTCAAACAAACCACTATTTCATTGATTATAACAAACGACTCATCAAACGATTGAATAAGACGGGTCCCGATTCCACCCTGCGAAGTCCGCGAACCTGAAACTTCGCACTTGGGTTCGAGCATCAACGGTATTGGGTTGCGTGTGCAGCCATTGTCCTGAAGATGTAGTCTGACGTCGGAGAAAGGATTGCGGGCACCGAAATAACCCCCACCACAATGGGCTTTCATTATCCGGTGAGATTAGCCCCGGGGATGAGCACCTTGATGTTATTAGATACGCTCTCAATATCGTCTGGAAACCCTGTGAAAAGGCCACCCTCCAGTCATGGGATGGAGGACTTTTTTAAACGTTTTTTTAGTTTTTCAAAACAAAAGCACGTTTGTACTGTGAATGAGTTGGTGCTTGTCAACATAAAGTACATAGTGTATTGTAGGAGTGTTTTTCAACATAAAAGCGCGTTTATGCAAATGTGTTGGAGCCTTTCAAAATAAAAAACACAGCCATACAGCATATTGTAAGGGTTTTGAACATAAAAGCATGTTTAGACAGAAAATGAGTTGGAGGTTTTCAACTTAAAAGTACAGCCATACAGTGTATTAAAAGAATGCTTTACAACATAAATAACGTTTGTACAGTGAATGTGTTGGAGGTTTTCATTATAAATGACCAGCCATACAGTGTATTGTAGGAGTGTTTTTCAACATAAAGCATGTCCAGTCGTGCTGGAAGAGGTTTAAAACTTAAAAGCGGCTCCATACAAATGTGTAATTGGAGGTATTCAACCATGAAGCAAGGCCATACAGGGAGGTTTCGAGGATTTTTTAAACATAAAAGCGTGGCACTAAGGTAATGTGTTTGAGTGTGTCAACATAAAATTCTGTCCCTCTATGTTACTGTGCTGTTCCGTGCACTACCCATACGATCTGGAAGGATCGTGTTGGGCACATATCGGATGCTTGCCTTGATGGCAGTGTGTGCTGTGCCTGAATTTATTCCTGATGTGTCAAATGAAGTGGAAACGATACACAGAGTGAGAGAGTAAGAGAGCGAGAGAGGGGAGCGGAAGACGGAGGAGGAGGAGGGAGCCAGGGAGAGAGACACAAAGAGCGAGCGAGAGAGCAAGAGCGAGAGAGAGAGAGTGTCATTAGGGACATCGCAGAGAGAGAGAGCAAATAAAAAACAGAGAGAGGAAGGGAGGCTTATACATTTGTCACAATTTGACACAACCTGTTATGGACGTCAATGGCCCGTGGAGCTTCGATTTTAACGTTGCACTCAAAAAAGATAACACAGAACAAAAGCATCCGAATTAGCTCGGAGGCTCGGGAATGAAAATGTAGTGTAGGCTGAAATCACTTCGTTAAGAGCAACGATCTGCGTAGTAGACCTTCAAATGCCTCATTTGGGACCTGAACACAAAGAGGTAACTACAGCGGGATAAGGTAGAGAGAAAATCGGGTGAGCGATGTTGTTGTTCTCGGATTCATTGACAATTGTTACCGTCGTTACGGCAACTGCAGTCTCACACATCAAACTTTAGACAACAACAGCTCAAATTTGGGTTAATTGGACTTTTCGTCTTCTTTCGCTACAAAACTGATTTCAACCAATTATCTTGCACGGATTGGTAGACTCAGGTTACATGGAACCGGTTTGTACTGGAAACAACCTGACAGGCGGAACCACCATAGTCGAGATATGGTTTACAGTAGTGTTGGATTTAATGATTCGATTCCTCGACCCAGTTCGCGTGAGTCAGTTCGCGAATCGTTCGTTTGTTCGTTCGTTCAGTCGAGTTTCCGGTAGCACTGAGTCTGACTGACTCAGCTGCGGTGAATTGATTCACCGGAAACTCGACTGAACTGGAAGGAGTCGTTCGCGAATCAGCCTAGTTTCCGGTAGCAGTAAATCGCATCATGGAATGCACGCCATTGCACGGTTCTCAGCTGAGTCAGTCAGACTCAGTGCTACCAGAAACTCGACTGAACTGGGAGGAGTCGTTCGCGAATCGTTTGTTCGTTCAGCCTGGTTTCCGGTAGCGGTAAATCGCATCATGGAATGCACGCCATTGCACGGTTCTCAGCTGAGTCAGTCAGACTCAGTGGAGTCAGTGCTACCGGAAACTCGTTCGTTCGTTCAGTCGAGTTTCCGGTGAATCGAATGGTGAACGAGACGAATTAGAGAAACGAACCGGTTCGGTTCGTTCGTCCTAGAGACTCGTTCATAGCCTACACGTTAGAATCTTTCCACCACAGGCATCTTACCCTCCCTGGCCAAAAGCAACCACAAACTCGGCGAGAATTGGTAAACCAAACTTTAGCCGGTGGGAAGATAGGCTAAAACCATTTCCAGAGACAACGGTCCTGAGATTAGTGTTTGTAAAATCAACCCTGTGCAGTAGACTTGCCACTAAAATAGGCGTAACTCTGCCCATCGTACTATCTTCATTCCGACCAAGGTTGTGCGAAGTCTCTCCCCAGAAGTTTGGCTATAGTATCGTCTAACCAGAAGGGAGTTTTCACAAATGCTTTGGGAGGCTGGGGACAGCTTTGCTTTCACCTGTATTTTATATGACTAATGCTTTAATGTGCTAAACAATATATTCCATACCGTACCTTCTTGGCCCTTTGATCCATTTATTTATACATTAACGGCATTTATCTCAATTATCAATCTAGCGTTGGATGAAAGCGCTCGCTAATTACCCAAATTCAATTTAATCTGTCATTCTCTAAAACCAACTGGTCATCTTAAACGCTTTGACACTCCTTTTTCTTACAAACCATTAGCGTGCACTCATGACACACACACAACCAGACACACAAACAGTGTGTACTCAAGGGGCTAAAATATGCTAAGCATGCTAACAACCACTGTCACTGGGGAGGAGAAGGACGAGAGTAAAATGGCTCCTTTAATGACCAGATTAAATCCGGTCCCCTAAGTGAAATGTAATGGGGCCTTCTGCTTGTGTGCGGGTCAGTAGAGAGGACCTCTAATCCCCTTTCAAACACAACATTAGTCCCCGTCCCCCCCCCCCCCGCCCCCCACACACACACACACACAACAGAGTATGATGACTAAAGGCTTACGTATGGTTCTACGTTGTCGCAACACAGTCGCGACCACACCGTCGCTTCGGCGCAGTCGCGAACCTGTTTCGGTTCTGCGTCGGGTTTCAGTGAGCCAACCAATCACAGCCCTTGCTTCTGTGTCACCTCAAAGCTGGGTTAAAATATCTGGGAGGCGTACGTCAGGCCCTCGCGGTGGCCGCAAGGACGTAACGGGACCGCAAACCCCCTTGCCTTGCGTCAACATTGAACCATAACTAAGTCTTTAGTACAAGGACCTCATACCACTAAGGGCATGCTATTGGCCAGGAGTACAATGACCTCACACATCTCGTGCGTGCTATTGGTCCAGATTCAGACAGCGTTAGACCGAGAGAGGCTTCTGGAAGTTTTAACGTTTGACGCACCTGGAGGATATCAATGTAATGTTTGGGGAGAAATAACAAAAATTATATAGCAGAACTTGAAGAGATGTCGTAGTGATTATAAACTACAAGGACCAACATCTATTTTAGTTCGGTATTTTATTCCTGCTTGTTTCTCTCCCAGCCTGGGAAAAAACTATCCAGAAACACTTGCACCACAATAATAATAACCAATGTATTTAAAATCACAAGTCAAAAAGTCGGATAGGAAAAGCAATTAATTGCACATTTCCCTGTTCCGGGGGTATTTTTATCTAACCCCAACCGACGAGAAAGGAAATACTCATTTGCCTATGTTTATTACGGACACATAAAACATTTAAGATATGCAAATGCTACACAAACACAATCCCTCCACTGTGTATCGACCCCGGTCTCAGAGACACCCTCCCTCCCTCCCGCTGTCTCCCCCGCCTCCCCCGCCTCCCCCCTCTCTAATGATACTACAGCGGCACCATTCAGAGGCTCTTTAGCCGCATCTCTCTCTCTCTCTCTCTCTCTCTCTCTCTCTCTCTCTCTCTCTCTCTCTCTCACTCCTTGTGTCTCTCTCCTGCTTTTTCTCTCCCCTCTCCCCTCCCTCACTCCCCCTTTTTCCTCTCCCCATCTCTCTCCTGCCCCACTGTCTCCCTTCCCTCCCTCTCCAGCCTCCCACCCCCGACTCCCCTCCCTCCCCTCTCAACCTCCCCTCTCTCTCCCCCCCCTCTGTCCAGCCTCACCTCCCTCCCTCCTCTCTCCCCTTCCTCCCCCCCCTATCTCTCCAGTTGTTTTATCGCGGGCTGCTCACTCCGGTCTCCTAACGAGAACCCAACAAGTCCTGGCTCTGCTGGGGACCATCCACCCCCACACACACACACACACACACACACACACACACACACACACACACACACACACACACACACACACACACACACACACACACACACACACACACACACACACACACACACACACACACAGCCGCGGGGGGGAGAGGCCTTTGCGTAAAATGCCCGCCCCCCCCCCACCCTTAATGTTGAAGGCGCTTAAACTGACGTGTGCACTCATTTGACCCCCCACCACGCACACACACACACACACACGGACAGAAAGGAACAGTCACACAAGCACACATACTCACACACACGAATACAGACATACACGCGGACACACACACCGACGTGGGGAGGGTGCTCTTATGAAATAAACCACGCGTGTCCTCATAAGAGGGTTAACGAGAAGGGGAACGGGGGGAAAATGGGGGGGGGTGAAGTGGAGGGGGGGGGGGGGGGGTGTGGGGGTGTACGTCTGGGTCACTCTGGGTCATGGCTGTGGTGACGTGGTCACTGTTGTCCTGTTGTGGATGCGTGCTCTGTGAGTGTTAGTATTTCTTTGTAGTTTGGTTTGTTTTCTTTGTAGTTGTGTTTCAGTTTCTGCTTAACCGCCCCCCCCCCCCCCCCCACCTCACCAAAGTACAGTTTGGATGTGGAAACGTTTATTTGTCGCTAATCTGTTCTGTTCTCTAGTTTCGTTCCGCTGCTCGATGCAGTCAGCCAACATATTCGTTTTTTCCTTCTTTAATTCCGTTTTTTTCTTCAGGGAATGGACAAAACAGTACAATACTGCTCCTGCTGGCATTACCTTATTAATTATACGACTAATACTAATAATGCAAGCTCTGCAAATTCTACCACAATTTGCAGAGAATAACAAACCAAAAACAAATATCTGCATGCTTCAATGTATTCACACACACACACGCATGCACGCACGCACGCACGCACGCACGCACACACGCGGGCACACACGCGGGCACGCACACAATCGCATTCGCTGTCATATGCACCAAAAAAAACGGAATCTACCAAAGGTATTGAAGTCGCAGTAACGCATGCTTTTTGTCTGCCTTCTTCTACCCATCGGCAAATATAACAGTTTTACCGCTATCTATACAACTGCATATTCAAAAGGACACCATGACTGCTATTTGTCCTATTAATAAATTTGTCTTTATTTTTGATTATAATATGAGGAAGAACTACAGAAAAAATAGAATTTCACCAGGGATACATTTTGTTATACAACTGTTTCACCGCTATCTATAGCACTACTCTTTATAAATCCTATTAAGAAACGAATGACCCATCATTATATGAGCAACAACAATGAAACTTTCACCATGGACAAACTTTTTGTCGTGGGAGTCAGTGTTGTGCTCTCATCACCAAAACGTATTAGCAAGGCTTGAACCACACCGCATAATCAGAAGAAGTGGAGATGGGTTTTCTCTTCTAATGTACTGACCTTGAAAGGGGAAACCCTTTGGGAGCTAAACGAATAGCACGTGGTGTCGTTTTGTTGGACCAACTTATTTTTTTTTAGTTTTCAAGAGCAATTTCTAATCTGTTTTTACAATACACTCACAGTGATGCAAACACACACACTGATGCGCACACAGACACACATACTAACAAACACACACACACACACACCCACACAAAAACACACACACACAGAGGGCGCAACAAACACACACACACAGGGCGCAACACAAATACACAGGGGCGTAGCACGCACAAACACACACTGACGCATGCACACACTCACAGAAAGACACAGACACACACACACATCCTACAGGTATACACACACACACACACACACACACACACACACACACACACACACACACACACACACACACACACACACACACACACACACACACACACACACACACACACACACACACACACACACACAAAGAGAAAGAAACCCACACACACAGAAACGCAGATGAAACAAAAACCTGCAACCTGTCACTATGACCTCCATAACTGGCCTTGTCTGCTAAAACAAATTGTTCCGGGTGTTTCCAAACACTCGTGTTACAGTTATCATCGCCGTCCACTCGGCATTAAATCCGAAAGGGACGCATAATTTTGCCCTTTCACACGAAAATCCCCCCTGACCTGCCACGCAATAAGTTACGTTTTCACTACGCATTATTTTTTCTTTGTAACTCCAAGGAGAGCTCCGGGCTTTCAAACCAGAGGGTGATGATTAATCATTGTCAACGTGGTGCCGCAGAACTTTATCACACAAAGCTTTTCAACCGTTTTAATTTTCACCGCCGCTCTATCAATCTAGAAAAGGTCAGCTCAGGTAATCTTTATTATCCATGAGGGGCCATTTGTTGCACAGCCGGAAATAAAATCATCATCAGCAATCAACACACACACAGCAATCAACACACAGAGCATGTACAAAACGAAAATATAGCATTCACGGTGCGTTTCCATAGGCCGCGAGCAGCAGGGGCAAATTAGCTCTTGGATCGTTTAGCCCTGTGTCTTGGCAGATAATATCTGAGCAGATGGAGGAGGACTGAACCCACTGAATAAGGGGGGGGACGAAGGTCAGTGTGGATTATCTGGGCCTTTCTTTGTTCGTCTGACTTTATGCGGTTGGGAGAGGTTGTTAAGATTTTGCACATCTAAAAATTCCTGCGAACCTGTTCCTCGTTTTTTCAAGGACAGCGACACAAACCAAGCAAACACAAAGAGGATCAAGCGAGAGTGAAAAAGATGGAGTAAAAGTCGAGGCGACATTAAAACAGAGCTTTCCGATAAAAGTTCATGCGCTGGTGGGCCATTGCAGAAACAACGTCAGTATGTGGCTAAAAGGTTTACTTCTCAATGAATGCCCTAAGATACTTTTACTAACTAAGGTCAATACCAATTTCATTTCCTTCATTTTAATCATTTTTGAACCTTGAATCGGAGCATCACTAAATTGGAAAACTGGACCATGGTTCATGTCATCATTACTGAGCAGGGATATCAAACAGAATCATCCACACACTTGATGAAAGGTCTGCCCTCATAATTGCACTCATTGGTCAATAAGACTCATGGTTTACTAAACAAATACACTCTAGGGGTGAGAGGACTCACCCCTAGAGTGAGCCAGGGAAAGATGAAACGACATTCAATAAAAGGACATTCATTAAAATGACGTCTTCATTTTATGTATTTATCCAAAGTTTCATTTTATCGAAAGTCGATTTTCATATACTTCAACTTTTCAGACCGGTCAGTTGAAGAGATATTCCAGCCTATGAATTCAAGGTCCAAGTTGTGGAAGCTTCTAAGTCCATCGGCTAAAATCTGATGATGGATACAGTTAAAAGATGAGAAGTCACAAATTCTTTGCACTATCCAGTACCATATTTAGCAGGGTTACACTGGGTCCTCTTCGGCAAATGTTGAGGTCATTAGCAAGTTCTTGCCGGCAAGGGAAATGCGACACTTCTTATTCTGTGTGCACAACAAGGACTACACACTCAGTCATGCTGGCTGTGAATTACCACTACTTGGCACGGTTTCTACTTTTTGCTTTTATAATGTTTTTTAACATAAGTTTAAGTTCCTTCTTTGGAAGTGACTGCGCAAAGATTTGTGCAGAAAAACGAACCATAACTAAGTTCTGTACATTTAATGACCCTAAAAGGGAGAGTGACATGTCGATAAAAGTAAGTGAGTTCCAAAATAGTAGAGGGACTTCACTGCTTCACTAAAGAAGCTAACGAGCTTCACAAAGTCCTATCAGAAAGTGACAAAAGAGCATTAACGCCTGTCAGCCTGAGGTGAGTAGTGGCAGCTTCAATCTCATGCCGTCAGATTACCAAAAAAACAAATTAGTGGTGACGTAAAAACTGTTGGATGTCCAACAGGGTACCACCACACAACGCACAAATGCCGTTTTATTACCAAAAGACCAGCGGCAGGTTCTCATGAACCACGGCTCTGTAGTGTTTGGTCGGTTTGTGTTGCAACTTTGTTTCGAGAATAAATTATTGTAACTAGTCTGGAAAAACAATTCCAACTGGATTCGATAACTGCCTCTGGCATCGAGCAACAAGCAGGAGGGTTACGAAAGCCTGTGATGAACACAGCAAGACCCTGATTCAATAATGTGCCTAAAGCAGCACAGGGGAGGGCTGTGTTTGGATCATCTTTACATAGTTCATATTTCTTGTGAAAGTATATCTTGGTTCTCGTTCAATCAAAGTTGAGGGGTGAGCGGGGCAAAGCCTGTCCGAACATATAGCTTGGCGGTTTCTTACTTCTTTGGAAGTGAAAGTCAGGTATGGTGCAACGTCCAAGCCAAGCCAGACACTGGGAGAACGTTCAGCCTTGCTCAACGGTACATGCGGGAAAGAAGTGTTTGGAGGTGGGGGAGATTTCTGTGTTTTGACAGATCCCAACTGACCCGGTGTTCAGGGTTCAACAAAGGCCTGAGGGTTGTTTGTGATTTTCTTTTCCAGAGCATTGACAACCCGATGGCACAGGTGTATCACTGGGTGGCTGGGAGACATTTTGAAGATGAACCGGAATAATTGATACTATAATTTGGAGGGATCCAACAAAGTCTCGAAATTGATTAGAAATTCACTTTGTGATCCATCCAGTTGTGGTTGTTTTGATAGAAACTTGGTCGTGCGGGCCTTAAAGTTAATATTTTTTATAGGGCTGTCAGTTAAACGCGTTATTAACGGCGTTAACACAAACAAATTTTTTATTTATTTTTTATTTGGCTCAAAACAAAGAAGCAGTAGCCTGACTGCTATGTTCAAGGCAGTATGTTTGTATGTTCATCGTTTAGTTGCACTATAGGCTTTTTTTTTGTATCGTTCGGATTTGATCAGTATATGCCAATGTTGTTATCAATAAAAAAACATTTGCACTAGGCAAGCCGATGCACTTCTCCATGTTGATAAGAGCATTAGAATTAGAACAATTAATGGGACAAAGAAATCAGGGATATTTAGCATAGAAAAAAGATTTGCGATTAATCGTGAGTTAACTATGACATTAATGCGATTAATCACGATTAAATATTTTAATCGCTTGACAGCATTAATTTTTTATGTAATAACTCTAACGGCAAGCAGATATCCCCGCCAAGACTTCCCGTTCAATGTAAGATAGTTAACATTGCTTGAATCGAGGTACAATTAAAAAAGGCAAATAAATCCAGACAGACCAGCAACCACATCTTCCTCAAACGTGATTGGTCAATAATACTTTTGTACTACAAAACAGAAAACCGACCAGAATGCTTCCGATTCCCCGAGATCGTGTCCCTTGCCTACAGATGCTTCATCCCCCTGTTGATAGAGCTAACTCACTGGTAGTACCAACTTAAAGTTCAAATCTAAAAGCAAGACCGAGGGATCGAGATGGATTGTCAGGATTCCCAACGGCCACACTCTCCCCTCAGGCGAGACTGCCCTAATCATCTCCCTGCTCCCCCATTCCCTTCCTCTAAACGTTTACTCCCCGTGAGTCACGTCCGAGAAGCCCACCTGCTCCGGCGTAAACGTGCGATGGCTTTCAACGGAGTGACTGACTAAGTCTCCCCCCCCCCCCCACCCCCTCTACCCGTGGGACGTGGGGGCCAAGCAAAGCTGATAAAAAGGTGGTGCGTTCGCCCCCGAGGGATGGTGAAGGAGTAACACCACCCCCTCCCCTCCCCCCCATCCATCCACACAGGGAGACAGTAAATCCTGGGCTCACATAATAGGAACCTTATTTGGTCGCCGGGGGCAACCGCTGGACCGCGATGCTGGGTGGAACAATGATGTTTGGAGTTAGGGTGGGGTGGGGGACGGGGGGGGGGGGGGAGTGGGGATGGCTGTGTGTGCGTTTGAAGGTGACATTTAGGGCGTGTGGGAGGAGAGGGGAGAGGAGGGGGGGGGGGGGAATGAGAGTAGGAGGTTGGAGCAATGGCGGTGTGCAGCGACTTTGATGGATGTCTCCTTTCCCCCACCGCACATCGAGGGGCAGCCAGAACCCGTGTGCGACGGTGGCTTTAATGAAAGACGAGGTCAGGGGAGAGGGACAACATATCTACTCTATGTCTGTGTTGGGTGTGTGTGTGTCCCTGTTGTGTGTTTGTGTGTGTGTGTGTCCGTGTGTCCTATTGGGCGTCTGTGTGTTCCTGCTGCATGTGTTTGTGTCCTGTTGTGTCCTATCGTGTGTGTATGTGTGTCCTATCGTGTGTGTCTGTGTGTTTGTCCTGTCGTGCGTGTCTGTGTCCTATCGATTGTGTGCTTCCTGTTGTGTATATTGGTGTGTGTTTGTCGTTTGTGTGTGTATGTTTGCCTTGTTGGTGTCTGTGTGTCATGTTGTGTGTGTGCGTGTGTCCTATTATAGGTATCTGTGTGTTTGTCCTCTTGTGTGTTACTGTGTCCTTTTGTGTGTGCCCTAATGATTGTGTGTGTCCTATTGTGTGTAAGTGTTTGTGTGTCCAGTCATGTGTGTATGTGTCGTTTGTGTGTGTGTCCTTTGTATGCAAGTACGTCCTTGTGTTCTTTGTGCACATGTGTTTGCACAAAGACTACTCTGTTTGCTTGTGCTTTTCTTATTACATTATACATTTCCACTATGTACTTTTCCGTTCTAATTCACTATTCTGTCTGTTCTAGCGTGTTGCGGGTGCTGGACTGGATGCCTGGACTCTCCTCATGGATAACCGGCCAGAACCCCATCACCATTTTTATATGATGTGCATGTATTTACCTGTATGTCAATTGTGGCACCCATTGCACTCCTGACCATCCCTGGAAGAAGGGATCCCCTACACTGCGTTTCTTCTCAAGATTTCTTCCTGGCTGATTCAAGGGAGTTTTTTCTTGCCCGTGTGGGGGCATGGGTAAAGGGGGGTGTCACAAATATTTGGCCTGTTAAGCCCTTTGAGACTGTAATGGTGATTAAGGGCTATACAAATAAAATTGAATTGAATTTAATTGAATGTGTTTGAGAACAGGGCCTCGTTTCCCAATAACGATGGATCTTCGCTCGTACGATCATTCTCACGATGGATCTTGCGAACCATCGCGAATTTCTTTGGACCGTTTCCCGAAACTCCTCTTAACATGAAAGTCTGTTCACTGCACTCACGACGTTCGTAGGTTTGTAACTGTCTAATGACACAGTGCTGAAATGGGCTCCGTACTGAGGGAGACGCAGGAATGTCGCAGAAAATGGGGTTAATAGCGTTAAAATATCTCCCCATCAAGGCCAACAGCAGAGTAGCCTACAAAAAGAATAGACTGCAATCATTTGAATGCTTAAGATATTAAAACACAATTGATTTGGCCTAGGCCGACATATGTATCGGTCCTAATCCTGAATGCACTGTGCGTAAATTTTTTCATGGCATTTTCCCACCTTCCATATTACAAAAATAAAAAATAGCTTGTGTGACAAGTAGGTGCTGATTTCTGAAACATGCTTTGCGCAGCAAAGAGAGCCGAGTTTATCTGATTCCGCATGAGGTTTCATTGATTGGCGCGCACTCTCTAGTCTAGAATATTTGTAGACATTAAAAATGCAACGTTCCATTCATTCATCATCATTCAAACGCAAAGGCTAGGCATTGATACATGGCTATTGCTGACCCGATAAGGAGAGCTTGGTCTAGATTCTGCCCACATTGTTGGGCAGGATGATATGGTCTATAGCTATTTTTACGCTGCCAAGCCAGTTCGGTCACAGCTTGGTACGCACAGCGATTTCAGCTTATCTCATGTTTCCTGTGTAATACCGAGGGGGTCAACCCCCGGTCGTCACGGCGCGGGCTTTCTTGGTTCACTGGAGAGGGCGGGGCTGCGCACGGAGTCTAGACCTCTTCAGAATAATGTGTATTATTGCATACTCCCGAATGATTTAATTTTTTTATGAAAGAAGACACCCGCATGCAATAATGAGTTCACGAGTGTAGACTACAAATGCGATTAATTATGGTCAGGGATGTTGGTTACTATCTAGACACGGTCCAATAAATAGTGAACTTCATCACAGCCTCACCGAAGCGCCTTCAGTGCTTAATGCAATCGCAACAAAAAACGCCTGCAGAAATTATCCGACACCCACTGGTCTCAGCATGATTCAGGTCTACAGTAGCCTATGTTTTCTGTCATTGATCAATAATGAGGACACTTTAACCACGATGGTTGATTTAAAATCAGAGGGAGACAGGAAGTGCAGCTCGAAAGCGACCTCTCACACAATAATAATACAGATCCCAAAGAATGATAATAATTTGATTTTATATGCCTTGTGACGTAGCGATTGATCGGTACCATTTGGCTGCGCATGTATTTTTGGAATTTTAAATTGCTGCAACAAATGATATTGTTGTTGACTTCGAACATGTCTCTATCTTTGCTGTTTAAATCGAACAGGAGTCTATGAGTAATATATCGTCGTAACCACTGTTTTTGGTTGCGAATTTGTGCCAGGTGGGCATTCCGTGTTATTGGATGTGTTTTAATAAAACGCATCCAATACGCAGAATGTCCGCTGGTGACCCCACTGAGGCTATAGTAGGCTAACGATGCTCTTAGAATCCTACGAGTATCCCTGGAGTCCTCGTTAGCTACGAGCGTCTTCACGACGTTCGTTACCAACGATGCTTTCGGGAAACGGTGTGAAAACTGTACGATGCTCGTACAACGCACTTCACGATCCACCTAGGCTAACGATGTTTTCGGGAAACGGGGCCCAGATGTGTGTGGTCAGTTTATTTGGATGCGTCCTTTGTATACGTGTGGTAATAAGAACACTACTCACTTTTTGTGTGTTTGCATTTCCTGCTATTTTGGTTGCGTACATTCGAATGTGTTTCCTGTTATTTGTTTGCATACACGTGTGGTCCTGTTTGGCTTGTTTGTGTGTATACTTGTACGCAAGCAAGTCCTTGTGTTTGTCTTTGCAAACAGAAGGTGTATACATGTGTGAGCCCACACAGGCATGTGTGTTCGTGCAAGTGTGTGAGCTATGAGAGAGTGCATTCATTTGTATGTGTGTGTGTGTGTGTGTGTGTGTGAGCAAGTGCATTCATGTGCGCGAGTGTGTGTGTGCGAGTGTGTGCAAGTGTGTGTGTGCAAGTGTGTGTGTGTGTGCAAGTGTGTGTGTGTGTGCATTTGTGTGTGTGTGTGTGCAAGTGTGTGTGCGAGTGTGTGTGTGCGCATTTGTGCGTGTGCGCGCGTGTGAGCGTGTGCGCGCATGTGTGTGTGTGTGTGTGCGTGCGTGCGTGTGTGTGTGCGTTCTCACTGTTTGTCTGACCTTTCAGACACCAACATACAAACGATAAGATGATATTAAGTCAGCGAGGTGAACCCCAACCAATAATCCATAGCACACAGAGAACCACAACACCTAAACAAAAACAATACCGCACCACACAATAAAGGCGTCTGGTTCCCTTTCTCAGATATAACACACACAGTGAGCAGTGACGCCACACTGTAAATCATGCATTAGATGGTGGGGATTACATAAGCGGTCGCGTCTGCACCGGAAAACATGAAGGATGGAGCCCAGTTGATGATCCCTCCTGCTGTGAGCCTTCCCCTTCCCCAACCACTGATGTTCTCCCACTCAGAGATGTACATCGCTCTGTGTGTGTGTGTGTGTGTGTGTGTGTGTGTGTGTGTGTGTGTGTGTGTGTGTGTGTGTGTGTGTGTGTGTGTGTGTGTCTTTCGGAGTGTGTGCTTCTCCGTATGTGCGTGTGTCTCTGTATGTGTGAATGTGTCTTAGTGTGTTTGTCTAATTTGTGTGTGTGAGTGTGTATGTGTGTCTGAGTTTGGTGTCTCGTTATGTGTGTGTGTGTCTGAGTGAGTGTGTGTCTCAGTATGTATGTATGCGTGTCTGTGTCTCATTATGTGTGTGTGCGCCCGAATGTGTATGTCTCATTATGTCTCAGTAAGTACTCTGTGTGTGTCTGTGTGTCAGTTTGTGTGTGCGTGCGTGTGTCTCATTAAAACTGGCAACAGGGAAAAACATGAAACCGGTTTGATTGCATGCTTGAGATTAATTAGCATGTGTGTGTGTGTGTGTGTGTGTGTGTGTGTGTGTGTGTGTGTGTGTGTGTGTGTGTGTGTGTGGACTCTGGGAAGACAGCAATCTGCTAGGTCACGGGTTAACATCAGTCAAAGGAAAAGTGGTACGCTTCTATCAACCTGGACAATTACTGAATTAAATGTGACCTGCCACGGTTGGAAAAAAAACGTCCCCTTTTATTAGATGTTAATCTGTAGAGATGTAAACGACAAGGCAACAATAGGGGCATCTCAGGTACGTTTTTTTACACAAGTAATGAGTAATGCAGCAACCTGTCACAGCTTAATATCGAATAATGTTATGGAACAACCTAAATCACCAGCTTCCGCCAGAGACTCAAGACTCACGTGTTCAGAGTTCACCTAGACTCTGCATAGCCTCCTCCCGTACACACACACACCCCTCTTATGCACTTTGTATGTTGTATGTCCTGGCACTAAAATAGTACTTAGCATCGTGTAGCGTCTAATCGTATACGGGGAATGGGTTAACCTAGTGATTGTTAGTGATGGCACTTGTTTCTATGAACATCCTTACTGCACCAACAGCGATATCTTGTTATTGCTTTCTTCTGACAAACATTCTCGTTGAAAGTTGCTTTTGATTAAAGCTTCTGCTAAAAGCACTATATGTATATCGTACTCCTTTTCACCATCCCCTAACAAACTCTAGCTACATGCGGTCACGTATCCTGATAACATACTAAGTAAAACCCATCTCATGACATTGCTTATAACACAGTACTTGTGATGACTAAAACAGGATGAGATACAACTTAATGCAGGCACTCCCACTTTGTTTATCTGCCCGTGACATTGCCGTTGACTTTGTGTCCCCCTCACCACTAAATCACTACCGTTTGAGCTCATTAATCTCCTGCCGCGATGCAAATCATCAGAAAGCACACAGAGGTAGGAGGGACTCGAGGGAAAAGAGGGGTGCGTCTCCCAGCCGAAAGATACCCCCTCCCACATCTCTTTTATGCACTTATTGTATGTTGTACATCCTGGCACTTAATGTACACACTTATTGTATGTTGTACGTCCTGGCCCTCAATGTACACAATTATTGTACGTTGTGCGTCCTGGCACTAAATGTACGCACAAATTGTATAATGTACGTCCTGGTACTTAATGTACACACTTATTGTATGTTGTAAGTCCTGGCACACACACACACGTTTTAGTCATTCCGTGCGGAAGATAGTTCCGAAGACTTTATTGTGCGGACGCAAAACGTACTTTGAAAAATGCGACGGAAAATCTTAAATTTAATTATTATTACATATTTGAACTTTTCAAAAACCTCAAGCGTCTTGTGGGCTGAGCCTGAGTGTACTACCTGGGACCTATTGCATACAGCTAAAAGACCCATGGTAAGTGTTAAGAGCCAGGTCGTCTCAGAGCCATTTCTGAGACGAACATTGTCGTCATCCAATCTCATATCATGCCTTGTTTACTACTAATTATTAAATTCACTGGAAATCACCTAGGATATGAAATGGCGAGCTGTTGCTTGCTTTGAGGCAACCAGTGGGGGGGGGGGAGAGAGAGAGAGAGAGAGAGAGAGAGAGAGAGAGAGAGAGAGAGAGGGGGGGGGGGGGACATTAAATATGGATAGTGGCGCTTGTTGACTCATCTGGGGGCCTGTTAGCAGTTGGCGGCGTCGTGGTGAGCTACAGCTGTCTGTCACCCGCTTGGGCTCGTCGCTCGTCAGTTTGTCTCATAAGAAGGCGATATCCCTCGGAAATTAATCAAACGAAATGTTACCATCAATAATAGATGAAGAACGCTGCCCCCCCCCCCGGCCAAGAGAAATCACGGCGACAAAGGAAACTATAGAGATGAAAGCTCGCTCAATTGAATAAAATAATAACTTTTCGAATCACTTTTTCTTGTTTCACTTTCTCTGGGCGGGCTTTGGTCGGCAAGGTTACGACCGGACCACGACATCGTTGCTCGCTCGTCCTTTATTAATGCTTTAAAACTATTCGGTCCAGAGCTCTCACTCTGGGACGCACACACACTCACTCTCTCTCGCTCTCTCTCCCCAAATCCCGCACACCCTCACCCTCCCCAACTCACAAACTGTCCCAAACACAGACTCACACTCTCTCTCCCACCCCCCCCCAATTCACACACACACTCTCTCTCTCTCTCTCCCCAACTCACACTCTCTCTCTCTCTCTCCCCAACTCACACACACTCTCTCTCTCTCTCTCTCTCCCCAACTCTCTCTCTCTCTCTCTCTCTCTCTCTCTCTCTCTCTCTCTCTCTCTCTCTCTCTCTCTCTCTCTCTCTCTCTCTCTCATCTCTCTCTCTCTCTCTCTCTCTCTCTCTCTCTCTCTCTCTCTCTCTCTCTCTCTCTCTCTCTCTCCCCAACTCACACACACACTCTATCTCTCTCTTACTCCCTCTCTCCTCTCTCTCCCTCTCCCCTTCCACCATTTAAATGACTGATTTAGCCTTCTTCTTCTTCTTCTTTGTGCCTGCTCTCATTAAAATAGATTACATCTGTCGGGTATTTCAGGGTGCGGTGGGGGTCCGGGGTCCAGGGGGCCAGAGGCGGTCCCCCCCCCCCCCCCCGTTAGAGGAGCAGAGGCAGCCTCATTGCTCAACGTCCAGCCAGCCCAGTGCTGACTGTGATAAAACACTGCAAGGGACGGCGGGACTGGGTGGCGTGTGTGTGTAGGTGTGTGTGTGTGTGTGTGTGTGTGTGTGTGTGTGTGTGTGTGTGTGTGTGTGTGTGTGTGTGTGTGTGTGTGTGTGTGTAGGCAAGTGTGTGTGTGTGTGTGTGTGTGTGTGTGTGTGTGTGTGTGTGTGTCTGTAGGTGACTGTGTGTAGGGTTGTTTGTCTATATAGGTGTGTGTGTTGCGCCGTTTGTGTGTGTGCATGTGTGCAGGTGTGTGTGTTGCGCCGTTTGTGTGTTAGTGAGTGTGTTACGCCCTGTGTGTGCGTGTGTGTTGCGCCATGTGTGCACGTGTGTGTCTTCAGCCCGGGGTGTGTAGGCGCGTGTGTTCGTCCGTGGTTCCGTGCGCGTGTTCCCTTCATACGATTCCTTATCTCTAACTTGTACATCACTGAAAGGTCACAGACAAAGATATGAGGAGGATGGAAATTCCTCAGACCAAACAAAGGAAGGAAAGAGAGACGAGCGTGAGGAAGCTGGGAGGGAGGAGGACGGGTCATTGTGGGATGGAGGGAGAGACTGACGAGCAGACAGGCCGATAGAAGGAATATAAATGATTCAGGAAGGTCAAATAGTGAGAGAGAGAGAGAGAGAGAGAGAGAGAGAGAGAGAGAGAGAGAGAGAGAGAGAGAGAGAGAGAGAGAGAGTATATATATATGACGGTGCAAAGCCAAGGTCGCCAGAGAGAGGTCACATGTCACATTTAGGACGGAGAGATTAAAGTCGAGATGGCAATGGCCGAGAATCCGAGGAAAACAAATCACCCTCCGGAAGCGTATATTTTTCGAATTCCGCCTCGCCCCCGAAGAACTCTGCAGGTGACGTCCGACGGGAACATTGTGTGCGCGGGAAGACCGAAAAAGGGGAGGGCGGGCGGGATTTATGATGATGTGATCCTTCATCTCCACGGAGACGCCGCCGGGGCCGACTAATGGAACGTCGGGCGACCAATCGGAGACCGCGTCGACGTGTAAAAAAACAGTTTGACTGTATATGAAGTTTTTCGGCCGAAAAAATTAAATAAACTTTGTTTTGAAGTACGCTGACTTGTTCGAGACGGGGGGGGAGGGAGAAATGATTTGAAAGGCGAGGAGGAGAGGGAGAGAGAGGGGAAGGGAAGGATATGGTTGAATGGATGAAGGACGGAGAAACGGTTTGGATAGAAGTTTGAGGGAGGGGGGGGGGGAAGGATGAGATGATCGAGGGAGGTTAGACGGAGGAACGGGTGAGGCAGCGACCGAGGGAGGGAGGGAGGGTGGTATTGAGGAGAGGAAGTAGGATGACGAGGGAGGAACGAAGCCAGCGGGGATCAGCGGTGAGAGGATCATAGAGTCATGATTCTCTCGGATGGAGGGACTGAAAGGGAGAAGGGAGAAGGGTGGAGGAGGTGGAGAGGAGGCGAGGAGCTTACGGACGAGTGAGCGAAAGAGGATTTAAAGCAATACAAAAAAATGGAGGAAGCAAGGAAACGATGAAAGGAGAGACGACCACCGAGGGTGGAAGGGAGAAGACATCGTGTGTGACCGGGTGGGGGGGATTATACCTGGGGACGCACCCCCGCACACAGGGCGCAAGGCGCACACACACACACACACACAAAGACACAAAAAAAAACAGGGCGCAACATACACCCGCCCAAGACATTAGATCTCTCATTGCATAGAAACACACGGAAACACACACACACACACACACACACACACACACACACACACACACACACACACACACACACACACACACACACACACACACACACACACACACACACAAATAGAAACAAACCCACACATATAAACACACCCACACATACAAACACACCCACACACACACACCCAAGACATGAGGTCATCCAATGCATTGAAACACCAAAACACACACACACACACACACACACACACACACACACACCCTTTCACCGAAGGACCCTGAAGCAACATCTTTGGGGACAAGGAGTTGAGGGGGGATTTAAAAACCAGACGTCGATAATCGTGTCATTTTTCCTCCCTCATCTATTTTGTCCAGTCGGTCAGAAAAAGTGTAGTGTTCGGTGTACATAGAATGATTAGGGTGGGGGAGGAGAGGGAGAAGGAGAAGGAGAGGAAGGAGGATGAGAGGGAGAAGGACAAGGAGAGGGGGGGAGGAGGAGGAGAGAGAGGATGAGAGGAGGAGAGAGAGGGAGATGGAGAGGGAGAAGAAAAGGGAGGGGGGGGGATGGAAGGGAGAGAGAGAAGAGGGGGTGGGAAAAGGAGAGGGAGGAGGAGATGGAGGAGGAGAGGGAGTAGGGAGAGGGAGGAGGAAGAGGAGACGAGGGAGAGGGAGGAGGAAGGGGAGATGAGGGAGAGGGAGGGGGAGGAGGAAGAGGAGATGAGGGAGAAGGGGAGGAGGAGGAGGAGAGGAAGGGGGAATAGAGGGAGAAGGATCGCAGGTCGACAGAAAACTGATTATCCTGCCAATTGCTCCTGTGCTGTGTGTGCGAGTTTCTTTTTTTTTTTTCTCGTTTTTTCGTAGGTAAACAATGGCTTCAAACACAGCATTATCTGGCAGCTGTTATATAAATGACATACAATTGGCGATGAGAATCTATCTCTCTCTCTCCCTCTCTTCCCTCCCTCCCCCCCACCCCCCCCTCACCTGGCTGTGTTGGCATGCGGAGGCAGGAATTAGCCGGCCCTATGTTCCGAGCGACTCCCCGTCGCTAAAAATAGACATCGCTTGTCACGTCTCGACTCTCCCCTCCTCCCCCCCCCCCCCAGCCCCCCCAAGAGATCCCTCTGTGAAGAAGCGAGCGTTTAAAAATACCTTTGCCGTGACGCGTTTATTTTTTTAATAACATTCCTTTAAACTCGAGCGAGACGCTATTTATGTGATCTTCTTTTAGTCCTTTTATTTTCGGTTCCGTTTTTCTTCTTTCTTCATCCGCCTGCTGCCTCGTCTTCGAAAGACCGGGGCTCCTAATAATACACTCTGTTTGATTGGCTGAGCTCCAGCCGTCCATGGTATGGGGTACAGTTGAACAACCGGGTGGAACCGGTTCCTGAATCCATAACTGTCGTGGTTTAACAAACAGGCTGATTTAGGAGCGTCCTGAATGTGTTGACTAAATGTAAACCTACAGCGTACAAAATGCATACTGTGCGCATGAATGAACTAAAAAGATGATATTATATTAATGACAAATGCAAATACTGGCTGCCTGCTGCAAGCGAGCGGCAACGCACAAATGCGTTTACGCGACACAAAAGTAACACATGCGCAGACCCAAAGAATACAAATACAAAGATATGCAACGATAGAGAAAGACACGCAGAAAGACAGAAACACGCACACTCACAGGGCAAAACACACACACACACACACACACACACACACACACACACACACACACACACACACACACACACACACACACACACACACACACACACACACACACACACACACAGTATTACCCCCCCAGTATCGCACACAAAAACACATAGAAAACGCACACACACACGGTATCAGCCCCCAGCATCACACACACACACACACACACACACACACACCATGATTTCCCAGAGTTTGATGGTTCTACGCCGGGGTGCTCCCAGCTCAGCGTGGTGAATATTAGGAGCGGCGTAAAAACGAGTCACAGTCCGATCACCGTGAGCGTCGGCACGGCGACAACGACCACATCGGCTTTTCGGGGGGTCGTTTGTCGCCGATCTCGTTTTTCATTAATTCGTAATACGTTCCGATGAAGATACGACTTCCTGCCCCGCCCGAGGGCGCTGTCACAACACGGGTTTCACACCAGCGCGCTTTCACATCCGGCCGTGGATGGGACGACCATGTTCTGAAAAACGCTGATTTTTTTACAGATTTTCATTTTTTGCTCCTCTGCGCTTGCCTTTCAAGAAGTTTCAACCCGAAGTCTGTTGTATTTTAAAGTTATCTTTTTTTTTTATATGAACTCTTGTTGGACTTTCCCCTTCAATTGACTTAGAGCCTTCTCCTGGGCTGCTCCCAGGCTCTGGAACCCCCTCCCCCAAGACAGAGACTTAAGAGTCCCTCTCCCATCCAATCCCACCACAAGCCCAATCCTTTCTCTGCCTTCTCTTAGCCCCCCCCCCCACCCCTGTCCACCCATGTGTTAGTGCTGCATGTCTGTTTGTTTAACTACCAGCGGCCCTCAGTGTAAAGAGACTTTGAGTCCTAGAGAAGCGCCATGTAAGTCCCATTTACTGTTATCATTTTCACCTTTCCCATGATTTTACTTGAATCCCATTACCGAGGTACCGGTAACACTGGAACTTTCTAGATGCTTTGAATGTGCCCCAAGCAGTTATGTTGCAACTCATTGTATCTGAAAACCTTGTATCCATATCTTCCAGTAAGAGCGCTACCTTAGTTTCTCAACGTCCTACCTGATGAATTAAATCAATACTACACGCAGTAAATAAAATATTTGTGCTTGCAATATTTAACCGGTATTCGATTGCAAACCCCGGGGAGATCGATGGGAGGCGACCACGGTGTTACTGGAGCGTCACGCTCGTCTGATTCTGAAAACAACAATAATGACAACAGGGGCTGAAGCAGATAGCCGTGCACGTGCTCGCGCACACAAATAAAGCTTGTCGGAGCGGAACGCACACACAAACAAAACGGCCTGGCTAAAGGCTGATCGCTTTCCACGTAAGCCCCCCCCCCCCCCCCCCGCCCCCCCAACACACACACACACACACACACACACACACACACACACACACACATTAACAAATTAAACATTGACAAATACTGAGACACAGACACACACACACAACTACTGACTGAAACACACACACGTAGACAACACACACGCAGGTACGCACACACACACACACACACACACACACACACACACACACACACACACAAATAGTGAGATACAAGCTCACAAACACATGTGGACACACAAACACACACACACACACACACACCAGCCATCCTAGACCCAAACAGCTTCACCTTGTCTAATTTCCCACTCTGCTCGGCCAAGGTGCTTTGTGGGTAGTCGCAGACTCGAGATCCGCACGCTCTAAACCCAACTCATGCTTTTCACCGAGACTTCCAGTGGCGTGATCATCTGCCGATCCGCTCGCGCAGGGCTCCTGCTGGGGTAATGAGTCCAGATGTGCGGCCTGACGCTTTATTCTATCTCCTGACACACTGCACTCTACATCTGCTGAGGCGTGCGCACTGCGACCCGGCACTTTGATTCCAAAAGGCCGGGGATGAAATAAATGAAAAATAAAACGATTACTCGGTCCAGCGCGGCCAAACGAGATATTTGACAAACGCACACACGTGCATCTGTGTGCGCACACAACTGCACGCACACCTCGCCTATCGAGGCTAAGTCGGACACATGCTGGGACACAGACGCACATCCATGCTGAGACACACACACACACACTCAGAAACATGCACACACATAATGAGACACAAACTCAGGCACCCACACACACAAGCACACAGACAAAACACACACACACACACACACACACACACACACACAGTGAAGCTTTTAAGGCCCTCAGATTAGTTAAGTGGAGGACGTCTCTCTTTTGTTGAGGTTCCCCTGAGACTAAGTTTAGTGGCGCTGAAGTGTTATCCCCTCAGATCGGCCCTTAAAGCGCCACTGAGTGCTTGATTCCCATTAATCCCCCAGATTAGGGGAAGACGACTTCATCACCGCGCCAGGAAGGGGGAGCGAGTGGCCCTAATCCCACCACAATTGATACACACACCCAGAGACAAAACACACACAGACAGACACACACACACACAGGCATCGCACTTACAAACACACACATACTGAGACACACGCGCATACTGAGAAACACACACTCACAAACACACGCGCAGGCACACACACATACTGAGACACAGTCACAAACACAGACACACATCCTTTGACGCACACAAAATGCACCATCGATTAATAATGCGCATACTTACAGTAGGTGGTTAAGTTCAATGTACTGCAATAATTCCCATTCTATCTATTTATATGTTAATGTTAAGACCTGTGCATGCATTTTGGAGCTAATTAGTAATGTTATCATTTTTTTTTTGAATAAACAAATAGATATTACAAAGACACGTGAATTGCAGAAACGCAAACACACACACACAAATTGCAGAAACGCACACACACACACACATTACAACAGAACCTATTTCGTACAAATAAGACTCTTCAGATACTATAGCCTATAATCGTAGATTGGAAAACCAGTCACAGGCCGTCCAAACGTCTGACAGAGGGCCGACCCAGGCTTGGTCCTCAAGAGGTATTTACGGCCTTCTGAGTATTTACTTGTGTTTGTGCGACCATTGCGTATTTCAGCCGAACAATTATCAGACAAATTGACTCTTGAGAAAGGCCAGCCGTCTGGTGACAGCCGCCCCATTTTGCCGGTTTCTCTCGGCCGCGTGCGTCCACAAGGTCAACCCGGAGAAAAACGATGTGCGTTTGCATCGTTGACTTTGCACTCCAGTCCCCAGCGTGTTTTGGTGGGAACGTGCAGAAGTCTGCAGAAGTACGCACACACACAAATAAGTATAACTGTTGGGTTTTCTGTGGAGGTCTGCCATTTTTGTAGTTTTGTTATTGCTTAGTTACATGTTTCAATCAAATGTTTACTGTAGTAAGTAAGTTATTGACGAACATCTGAGGCTCGGCAGCCCAATGGCGTAGTCGTGCATCTTTAAGAGAACAGTGTGGTGTTGGTCCATGTGACTGGTGTTCACCCAATAAAAAGGTGCCGCAAGATTTGTATTATTGGTAGATAACTTTGACCCGGTGGGCAGCCACTTGATTTATTACCTGCTTTCCCTTTGTGAAAAATAAACAGACAAAAGTGGAATACTGAGTAATATCCTTTGTACACCGGGTTACCCTTTCCGTGGGGAGAAAACTGAACAATAACCATAATGCTGGTGTTTACTAAGTTAGCGTCAGTAAGAAAGGATGTTTAAGATAAGATAAGATAGCCATTATTGTAATGTACAGTCACCTATGCAACGAAATTGGGAGTGCCAACTGAAGGTGCATTACACATACAAAAAAACAAACAAGCAATTTAGGTTAAAAATTGTAAAAAAACAAGACAGGAATAACAAGAAAAACATTTGGAACAAGACAAGGACAGGCGATGAGAATAAATGAATATAAAAGGCCGTAAGAATATTGCACTTTATAGAAAGTGAGGTATATGTGTGTCTGTATAACGTTTTATGTGTGTTAAGTTTGTGTGTGTCACAACTGGGGGGGTCTGTCTCAGTGCATGTGTGTGCGTGCATGTGTCTTTCAAATGCAGACAATCATGTCTGCATTGACTGGGTAATCAATAAGTGCAGCACTTTTTATCTTTCAACAATCCCTTTGGGACAGAAAATGTTGTGAACACACATTGAGACGTCTATCTATTCAAGACCTATCTGCCCAATTTTTACATTAACCATAAGGAGAGGTCGGGGAAATTTACAGAAGCATGGCTGAGTGGACTTTTTACAATAAAAGTGTAAATTAAGCGGTGGTACATCACTGGACGTTGACCATCCCCCATTTAACACAGAAAAACAATGAGTAAGACTTTTTAAAAGAATACGAGTCAGGCGGTTGAATCCCCTTTGAATCACCAAATGGAGAGCAGAAGAAAGCTATAAAAAGAGCACAAGGGGAGAAAGATGTGAAGAGCATATTGTCGGAGGAGAATAAACGAGTGTTACATCATGGGGAGGCAGTTGTGCAGAACATGTACTTTGAATGGACACACACAGAGCTCAGACACACACACATCAAGCGCGGCACACCACACTCACGAACGCGGAAACATACAGACCTCAAACCCATACAGATCACACGTACACAAACTTGACACACACACACACACACACACACACACACACACACACACACACACACGGCTGTGTAACAATGAACGAGCAAAGCGCAGACATTCATTTTTTTCTTATTTATTTATTTATTTTTCCTGTGGTAAACACGATTTGGTTTCACGCTTTTAATTTGAAACTGCGAGAGGCAAAACTGTGTACGAGGAGGTGTTGGCCGGACACGATAAGAGCGTGAGGTAGAGGTAGGTCGTTGGGAGATCGTAAAGAGTGGCTTCAGCATATTTCAACCCCCGAGTTTCATTTATGTCCACGGCGGGAAAAAATAAAATAAATGAAAAATGGAGCGATTAGGAAAAAATAAAAAATAAAATTGGTTTCGACAAACTCAGGAGTCTGAGTGCTAATCTGGGATGTCCAGATGTCTCGGAACCCCCCCCCCCCCTCCCCCAACCCCCCACCCCAGCGCACACAAACACATCAATATGCACAGCATGCACACACACACACATGTACACACACATGTACACACATGCGCGCAAACACATACACGCACACACACAGACACCCATTCGAGCACACACACACACACACACGCACACGACCACACACACATGCACACACAAACACGCGTGCAAACGTATGCGTGCACAATCCTTCCAACATTTGTTGGGGGAATAGAACGGCCTGGATTCTCACATTTCCCGCTTTAAATATAAATGAATTCCTACATTCCAGTATCTGTTCTTAAAGAAAGCTCTAAATCCCGCTACTGCCATGTTAGCCAAATATTTGAAGAAATATAAATTGCAATACTTTTTTTGGGCCATCACCCTTCTCTTCTGGGTTCTGGGAGCGTCCACAGAAAGATTTCTGCAAACAAAGAGGAACGGGATGTACAGGATTATATTTGTAGAATATATCAGTTATGGGATGGAATAGTACTGATAGATGCACACAAACCTGTACACACACACATTCACGTACACTTACACATGCATGGGCACACATGCATGCTTATTATAGTCTAGTTATACACAATATCGTTTTCACATTAATACAAAGAGGGTCATATTTTTGTATATTTCTTTAGCTTTATCCTCACAGGCCCACCCGTTAGGCCACACCCCTCACCCCCCATTGGAGGAAAGAACAAAAGAGATAAACGTGCAATAAAAGAAAGTAAATCCCTTCAAAGACGGAGAGGAAAGGTGTCCTGTCTCCCGATTGGGCAAGACATTGATCCTCAAACCGTCTGGAGTTGGCTGCGACCCTAGCTCGCCCACCTCCACCTCCTCTCTCTCTGATGACGTACAGCTCTTTATCCATCAGGCGGTACAGGCCATCAACAGGCCCCTTACTCAGAATAACTTTTACGCTTTCATCATGTAGTGAGGTGGTTTTACGCGAGTGGAATACTTTAACTACACCTGCAGTCCGAGAGAGAGAGAGAGAGAGAGAGAGAGAGAGAGAGAGAGAGAGAGAGAGAGAGAGAGAGAGAGACACACACGGAGGAGGGAGAGAAGCATTACTCTGGTTTTGATAATAGGCTTTTATTTTATTGATATTGGCACTGACATGAAAAGACCAGATTGAATCACGCACACACAGAGTTGTATGGTAACACACACACAGTTGTATGGAGACACACTGTATGGACACACAAACAGTTGTATGGACACACACACACACACACACACACACACACACACACACACACACACACACACACACACACACACACACACACACACACACACACACACACACACACACACACACACACACACACACACTCCGCCTTGCCCGGTGGCACTCACTGCACATCATTCACGTCTACGAGGCCTATGAAATCAGCAATAATCATGATTTCCAATTCACCCTACGGTTGCCAAACATCGGCGACGCCGCAAGAGATAAAAATAAACGAATGAATGGACCTCCTGTTCCTCTGCAGCGAAGGACGAGCCAACACGCAGTGCCACCCCGACGCCTGCAGGGGGCAGCGCTTTCAATTACATCTAGCAGACGAACAGTACAGGCATTCCATATTTAACACACCCCATCCCCCCCTTCTCTCCCATAACAATCACAATCTTGTGCCATCAATGATTATTAGTATCCGATGTTTACAGTCTATTCCAGTCGTGTTTCAACCTTTACTTGTATGATGAAATTGTGTTACGATTGTCTGTGCACAATCTGTGCACACACAACACACAAACACTCACTCACATATATACACACAAGCACACAACACACAAACACTCACTCACATATATACTCACAAGCACACACTTATTCACAAACACTAACTTTAACTCTTATGCGTAGGCACACACACGGTGAGTATCAGCAGACGCGACTTCCTCCTGACCTTGTGCGTGTTTGGATGTGCGCCTCGCCGAGAAGCGCAGACGACAGTTTACGATCACTGAACCGTCAGCATGTTTACCTTGTAGGCTCTCCTCCAGTTACACTAATCCATCCTCCTACTCAAACCATAAAGCACAATGGGCTTTCAATCTGGTAACAGTAAAAACATCACATACAAGTGTTTGCGTGCACGTATTCACACACACACACACACACACACACACACACACACACACACACACACACACACACACACACACACACACACACACACACACACACACACACGTTTTAACTTGGTCTCTTTATGTGTCACTTTGTGGTTTATGATATTTATTACCCAGGCAGCTATTGGAATCAGGCCAACACAATGTCTAACAATGTTGATGAATGAATTGAGATTTCAACACAAATGCTGGAACCAATTCCTTCAACCCCTTATTTGAATAGTTTTGCATGGACGCAGTACACATCTTAAGTCGTAGGCTGTCAGCTGGTAGCCTACTTTGCATTCTTCAACGCATGCATGTTAGGCCCTGATGTTGGATCATGACTTGGGCTGGAGTACAATGCACTCGAACAACGCCTGCATATGTCACTTGTCAAACCCACCGCCTAGGTCGACTGATGACGACGGGGAGTGCTCAATAATTCATACTCTCACCCTTGTTTTAACCTCCAAGTTTGAAGAACAATAGACCAATTTGGAAAATAATATATGACAAACACAAAAATCCTTAGTCCATGCGCAACATGTAATTCGAATTGAGAAATTCACTTTTTGTATCAAATAGTGAAATGTGAACACAATTCGATCAGACACTTAAATGCTTTAAGGACGCGAATCCATTTGATCTCACGCGTCATGTTTGTCCACTGCAGCTACGGTGCACTACCGCCACCTAGCGGTTACCCGACGTCACTGTACCTTCAGTTCAACTCGATTATAGTTATTGGAGGCTTCAGAAACGTTGAGCTATTTCATGCACCATTAACATGCATCAAATACCGCCGATAACAAGGATAATTGGATTTTAAATTAACACAATTAGTTTCCCAGAGATTGATGTCGGTTATTGATGCACGTGCATTCCATCCATGTCCAATAATAATTTTTCACCCATGCGTCAACCCTCTCCCTGTTATTCTAACGAGACAAGACGGCTGAGTGGTGGGCTAAGCCGTCGGCGTGTGAAGGTGAGGGGACAGCCTGCTGTGAAATAGTACATTTCGTTTTATAATCGCCACCAGGACACATTGTCAAAGAGTCACACTCTCCTAACTAAAACTTAAACGATAGCATGACACTCTAGCCTCAACAGCACAGGTTAGCCATGAGGCTCAGGGCCGTGCAGAGACCCTTTGAGGGGCAGGGGCTCAAATTAAAAAAAGGGCACATGTGTGTTCATGAACTCATCAGAAGTGGTTTGGTGTTGATATCTATAAAAACAATTAAGCTATTACAAAATAAAAGCCTTGAATACGAATTAGCCTAACTATACACAATGTATACGTGTGACTTTTAATTTTTTTATGTTTTTCTATTAAACACAGGGTGGTGGGAACTCCACAATGAGTTTATGAACGAATCAGAAGTGGTTTGTTGTTGATATCTATAAAAACAAGTGAGCTATTAAAAATAAAGCCTTAAATATGGATGCAATACATGCACTGAAAGCTTTTGCATTTTTTAAAAACAATTAAAAGTCTTTCTTTAGAATGAGGGGTAGTGGGGACTACAAAACGAGTACATAAACACATCAGAAGTGGTTTGATGTTGATAGGATGAATTTCGATTGAGTTATTAAGAATTGAAAAAAATTCCGTTGCACTTTTTTGACGGTCCCTAAGCACTTGACGCTATTAAAGATACAACCCCGGAAAATCGACGAATGTCGAATATAAAACCAATTTCACCCCGTTCTGCCAGAGACACTAAGACAGAGTAGACATGAAACGGATTTGGCCATGTCATGTGGCCAAGTAGTTACTACAGAGTATACAGATTAAATATAACGATGTATGCTTTCCCTTTGCAATTTCAAAAGGTTTCCCAGATAGGTTAGATGTATAGCTAGCTGGTAGGCTATAGAAAATAAACCGAGTGGTAGCCACTTTCACAGGTCAGTTAAAACGATGCTTGTTGAAAAGCTTTTGCTGGCAAACATAGGCCTATACTTCAAAATGAGACTACAAAACTAGATAACTGTTAGTTTATTTAGCATTATCAACTTTATGGTTTTGGAAACAACTGTCTGTGTCTGACTCTGTAGTGATCTTACCCTGCGTTGTACCGTCTCTTAAAACAACAAGCGCATCCTGCAGGCAGGCAAATTGTGAAAGGTCACGTTGATAGCCTATGACGTCACTCAGCGGCAGCAGCGCACTGAGCGCCGGTAAACAAGGCTACAAAGTAAAAACTTTACTTCTATATCATTACCGTTGAAGTTTTTATACTCGAATAATTGATTCACATGTTAACGTTTAATTGTTCATGTGTAATTTTACAAAGCATTGACAATTTAAATGACCACTCAAAAGGGCACTTTGGTCCTTCAGAGGGAAAAGGGCAGGGGCTCGGGCACCCATAGCCCCCCCCTCTGCACGTGCCTGATGAGGCTAATACATAGCATGACACATTAGCCTCAATAGCACAGGGTAGCCATGAATGCTAACACGTAGCATGACACGGTGCAGCCATGAAGGAGAAAGCATAGCCTGAAACTAGCTTAAACAGCAAAGGCTAGCCTGAGAGGCTAACAAAGTCTCATCAGCATAGGTCAGCCATGAGGGCTAACACATAGCATCACACTAGCCACAATAGCACAGGTTAGCAATGTATGCTACCACATAGCATGACAAAGTAGCCTCAACAGCAATGGTTAGCCAAATCCGCTACCACATAGCATGACAATTAGCCTCAACAGCAATGGTTAGTCAGGTCCGCTACCACATAGCATGACACAGTAGCCTCAATCATAGAGTTTAGCCATGGAAGCCGACACATAGAATGACACAGTAGCCTCAACAGCACAGGTAAGCCATGGAAGCTAACACATAGCATGAGACGGGAACGTGTCTATGTTCCCCGGGTCCTATGTTCCCCGGGTCCTATGTTCCCCGGGTCCTATGTTCCCCGGGTCCTATGTTCCCCGGGTCCTATGTTCCCCTCTTTGTATGAGACTGGGGAACCTATGTTCCCCGGTCTGTTACTTTTTCCACCATTACTGCCAAATTCCGGCCGAGATAACCACCATTGCACGTCTTTACCTTTTGTGGAAGAGGGAGAGATGTCGGAGAACCCGACGCAGTCTATTCATAATAATGTAATAACCACGGAAGAGGCAGTGAATGAAGTATTGATTGATTGAACAGCACAGGACAGCCATGGACACCAACATGACACTAGCCTCAACCACATAGGTTAGCCATGTACGCTAACAGGTAGCATGACACGTTAGCGTTAACAGCCCAGTTTAGGTTTGAAGGTCTGAATATGTTCTCATTGTCAACACGGTCCCCTGTGGCCTTTTTTAATAAGCCAAACTGATTCAACAGACTCAAACTGGGAACTTTCTGGAATGATTTTCACAGGGCCAACTCCGCTGTCAGACGTACAAATTGGACCAGCCAACTGCCACAGCGGCGGGTGCAGGGCAAAATCCATCCATGGGAATAACAATTATGACTTTACACAAAAACCTCCCCACTATAAATGTTGCATTATCTGAATTAAAGGAGGACTCAGTTTGTTTTTATGAAGTCACAAAATACAGAATTAAAAATTTAAAAGATAATAAATAAATATTGAATTGTGCATTGTGATTTGATGTGTTATAATGCTGTCTGTCGAGCCTCCATAGTTGAATGTGGATGGGGTTTGGATTAATTCTGCCCCTTGGCTATACCTGGGCAGACCCTTTTAGAAGCGGCATTATGGCGGGAAAAACAGGTGCCATTCATCGGATTCTTCATGTACCAAGGAGCAGGTAGACTTCACTAGTTTAGTGTCATAACCAAGCCCAGGTACATTGAAGGAGTGATGTTATGCCACCAGGTGTGAGTGATTAACCATTAAAAGTAGTTTGAAAATCGAACTAACTCAAGGTTGACCGCACAGACGCTAACTAACATGGCAGGAGACCAGCCGAAACGGTACAGGATAGCCATGAAAGATAACGCATAGCATCAACAGCACAGGTTAGCAATGAAAGCTAACACATAGCATGACACATAGCTTCAACAGCAAAAGTTAGCCATGGATGCTAACAAATAACAATCGTGACACCACTGAAATGGGTCCATTCTGTCGAGTCCGCATTGCACCTATAATGCTTCACCAGACGTACATTAGGTCAAAAGGAATCATTACCGTCGTCAAATAACCGGTTCACTGAAAAGGTTGTACAAAAGACAGAATCTTCAGCTACTTGCACAGTCTGCTTAAATTAGCCGCTCTCACATCAACAGTGCTTATATTTTTTCTCCAAGCAGAACAGCCACTAACGAGATGCACGACATCCAATTAATGCAACACATCTCATTACACGCTCGGATTTAGGCCCACTTATGTCCCACTTACATAAGACCAACAGACCCTGATGCGAGCAGCAGCTGCTAATCAACTCCACCTCAGAGTGCCGTTCTCGTCAATACCTTAATTGTTCCGTGCGTTTGAAGGGCAGCCTGTCTAGATCTATGTCCTCTGAACTCAAGCAGTCCACAATGCCAGGTTATCAGTTCCCAGTCTGCATTTACGGCAAAGCTCTCTGCAGAGAAAAGGACACACTTGTTTTCAAAGCCGTTCATCCAACCATTCTTAGAGTAAAAGATTTAACATTTAAATAACATGGAATGTGGGGAGGCATCTTGTTTAATGTGGCCTGTGAGCTTCAGACATTCAGGGAACCACTCAGGCTGGGACATGAACACAGTAGTTCACTACTAGATACAACCTTTTCCAAACTACTGAGGTAGGGCAAGGGGGATCTACACACTAAGATCTAAACACTAAAAATAAACAAACTTTTTTGTTGATATTTAGCTACATTGACAGCAATAGTTGTCATTTATTCTGAAAAAAAATAAAGATTTTACGTTGCTTCAGATACGACTGGTGAACACCCTAAAAGAAAATCAGTATCAGTGAGGCACACCTGTGATTAACAAACTAATGACTACCCTTTTTGTTCGAAAGGGTTCGAACAAAGTGATACAGTTAAAGCAGATCATCCAAGTCTCACCTGAAGCCAGGGGTTAATCCTCCAAAACGAAGCCATCAGTCTGGCAGAACACTGATCAGACACGCAGGGGCAACAAAAAGTTAACAATCCCTCTGAGCATTGACCTCCAACTTAGTTTTTGCCTCATTAGGGCCACAGGCCGTAGCCTGGCTGTTGACCATCTCCTTGCGAGTCCGGCCGGGTTTGTTGGGTTAGGTAAATTCAATTGAGGTGGTAAAAAGGTTATGTTTTTAAACAGTTTATTCTCTTGCCAGAAGGACTATCTAGACTAGGTTACTTATAAATAATTAAATATTTTTGCTTTTTATTTTTTAACCCAAAAATTATATTCAGGGCTAATTAAACACAGGGTCTGTGATTAGGATGTCTGGTTCAGGGTCTGCGTTCAGGGCCTAATCGACCAGGTAAATACGCGTCCTGCCGTCCTCCGAGCTTCATGATCCAAAATCTGACCGTAGCTGACCTCAGATCTGGTGAACTGGGCTTTTATTTCTTTCACTTCATATGTTTCGACCAATCCTGTTGCTGGAGGCAGAGTTATTTGCAGACAAACTAGACCAGCATATGAACATTTTAAAATGTAAATACAGACATTCCTGAATAATAAATATGCCAAACCCATGGGCGGCAGTGTAGTAGAGCTTAGATCGGGCCCGGAAAATCGAGCCCGACCCGAGCCCGTGCACCTTCTGTCGGCCCGACCCGACACATTAACCGTAATTATGAGCCCGAGCCCGATTTCAACAAGACTTTTTTTTTTTAATACATATGTAACTTTGTACACATTTGTTACCAGGCCTACTCTGCTAAATATATATGCAAAGGATAATGTATAGAACGCCGGTCATTATCGGGAAAATAAGCCCCGACAGGGCGAACAGTACACCGACCGACGCGCAGCGGAGGTATCCGCTTCGCCCTGAAAGGGGCTTATTTTCGACAATGACTGGCGATGATCTATACATTATCCCGCTTATTACACGGCTACTTGCCAAAACGAAAAAATAACTTCACATGGTGTGTCTTTTTACAATTTATTCGTTGCCAGCATTCTTAGTGTTGATCAGCAGAGAAATAATTTGTCCGCAAAGACGGTGACGTCGCTTAGCAACGGAAGACGCTGGGGTTGACAAGTCACCGGACTACTACCCATGCAAGTGAACGGAGCGTTCCACGGCATTGAGAAGACCCGTGTAATAAAGGCCTATAATATTTCGTCGATCAAAGGCCCGGCCCGAGGATAGTGGTGGGAAATATTGGCCCGACCCGGCCCGCGCGTCGGGTCGGGTCTGGCTCGGGCAGAGAATCTAAACTCTATTAGGGAGAAGGATAAAGCCATGATAGCCAATCAGACTCCTCAGAATCAACAACGAATACCACGAGCGTCTTCCTGTAACAAACAAACTGTAAACATAGGGTGCTTAAATGACGTTAAGCATTTCCTGGCGCATAATGTGACGCTTCAGAACCTAAAACCCCGTTTCTCCCTGTTGACACGACAACACATAACCGGCTTTTCAGAAATCTCCACTTTGGCCGGAGCTTTTAGAAATGATCGTTTGTGACAAAAACCGCGTTGTTGTGTAAATGAGAGGCCAAACCGCGTGGTAATATCTGCGTTTTCCCTTCGTGTAAACGGGGCCTAAGGTGTATGACAGTTCCCTCTGCAGGACAACAGTCTCACACCAAACTACATTTTCCGTTTGAACCAACGTAGCTATAGAACATTGATGTGAGACGGGTTGAACATGTTGTAGTAGCAGACTATGGCCTGCGGGGCAGTAGGTACATTGTTGAATACATGAATAGGCTTGAATTTAGTAGTAATATGGAGGTTTCATATTTTTACTAAATGGATTATGTGAACATTGCTGAATAACAATCATGTATATTAAATGTCTTGCAGGAGTTTAGCTTGACATTAACCAAGTTAAAGGACAATTAAATGAACCGCACCAAACATGTAGAAGTCAATGTGGGATTTTAATATATAAACAAAAACCCTTGACAGAAGTTTAACACAATTTTGTAAAGGAAAGCAGAGGAAAACATTTTCCCAAATTAATCTTATCAAAATGTCACCACCATTCCGAATGCAAGTGAAGAGGTTTGTGTAAAAGCAGTCCTCCCTGACCAGCTCTGTCCCTGACTCTAAACCCTGACTCTCAACCCTAACGCTGAACCCTCTGAGGGCAGGAAGACGCGCGTTCAGTGTAAAGGTTCGAACCACGGAGAAGGAAGAAGGGGAAGGAGTAGAGAGTAGTGAAGTAGTGAGGTTAGTGACAGACGTGAAGGAAAGGCGTGTGGAAGCACACAGGTACATGTGGGGTCAAGAAGATCACTCCCACTGGAGGTCATTGATTCATCAGCCTCAGACCACTGAGCTCAGCAGGTCTTCTGGAGGACGAGGCTCAGATGAACTGAGGAGACGGGACCAGCAGGATGTCAGGATCAGGGTGGGTTCAGCTCAGGTGTGTCTGCCCCCGACCAAACAGGATCTGGTGAGGTTCAGCTCAGGTGTGTCTGCCCGGACCAAACAAGGACATTGATTAGGTTCAATATTCAAAAGATGCAACATTATCTGAACCAAAGATAAGTCATTAAGGATTAGGCAGGCTTCTGAGGACTTGAACCCGGCACCATTGGTTTGAGAGTTGAACTCCCAACCCCCTACCTAGTCCACTATGTCCAGATAATGCAAACTTATGAGGAATCCTTGATGGTAGAGTCCTGGTTGTCCTCAGGATTTGCCTTCCAGATGTACGGCTTCTCCATCAGTCCTCAAGATTCCTGGTCTGGTTACAAATGTAATTTGTCTCTAATGCAAGGTAAGAAACACAGTAGTAGTTTGTCTCTAATGTAAGGTAACAAACACAGGAGTAGTTGGGCTCTAATGCAAGGTAACAAACACAGGAGTAATTGGGCTCTAATGTCACATAAAAAAGTAGCAGCTGTAGTTTGTCTGGTAAACAACCACAGTAGTATGCCGTAACTTGTACTGGACAAACTAATCCACTCCATTTATTTCATGCAAATTTACGAGGATCCTGGTTGGTAGAGTGATGTCGTCCTCCAGAGTCTTGGCTCCTCCATCAGCTCTCCTCAGCCAGAGTCCTGGTCTGGAACAAACAGCGCGAGTCTGGCCATAACGTCTGGTAACAAACATGTAGTTTGACTTATTTTTAAGCCCTTTATTTCCAGTTTGTTTGGTTAATACAAACTTACAATCCTTGTTGGTAGAGTGATGGTCATCCTCCAGATTCACGGCTCCCCTACCAGCTCGCCTCTGCCCAAGAAACATGTTCTAGTAAGAAAACACAGCCGTAGATGGTTAACGCCTGTCAAAGTAACAGCTGTATTTTGCCCTTTAGGTCAACCATGTAAGTAAATACAAACTTACGAGGAATCCTTGTTGGTCGATGCCTAGTCGTCTTCCAGCGTCTCAGCTCCTCCAGCAGCTCTCCTCAGACAGAGTCCTGGTCTGGAACAAACAGCGGAAGTCTTGCTTCAATGTGTGGTAAAACAGATAGTCGTCTGGTATATATGGTAGCAATATTCTACGAGAAGTGGCAGTGAGTGTGATGATCACCTCACGTCCTCCACCAGGCAGGGCCTTCAGCACGACTCCTCCATCAGCACGGCTCCTCCATCAGGTCCTTCAGCAGGGCTCCTCCAACTCCTTCAGCACGGCTCCTCCAGACATGGACTCCTGGTCTGGTTACAAACAGTTGTCTCAGCATTAAATCACCTGGGGACGCAACACACCCCACCACCTGGTTCAGGTTCACTTGTAAAATGGAAGACAAATTTAAACATGTTTAATCATTTAAATTAGACAACGTCTGCAGATTGTCGTGTTCAGCAATTCATACACTATGGTCGTAGCAGCACTAGTAACATTAATGACTCCTGCATAACCCCCGCATGAATTAACTCAAATCACAGCTTAGCACGGATTTAACCTCATATGATGATCAAAACCAGACCTAAACTACCGTGGATTTTAGTGTTTCATGTGAGCTTGGTGATGGTTACCCTCTGGTCCGGTGCTGCAGGCCCCTGGTCTCCAGCCTCAGTCTCCGGTCCATCCTGGCACCACAAGCCTCCGGTCCCCAGCCTCTCAGCCTCACCTTTCAGCTACAGCAGCAGATTTATATCAGCATTTGCCAAACAATAAACTTAATTGACTCATCCGAAACCGAGTTACACAATTAATTTAACTATTATTTTATAACTCAAGGCTAGAAAATACTTGAGAGAACAGACATGATCATCCAGTTTTTGGGAATGAAGACAGAGCAGTCCACAAGTTTAAAGAAGTGGTTCAGGCCATGCATTGAAACTGACCTGAGCAGACTCTGCTCACACACCAGAGCACTGACCTGTTCTGGAGGACTTCTGGCAGGAGGTGGAGGTCTGGCTCTGGGTGAGGAGGTGAAGGTCTTGCTCTGGGTGAGGAGGCAGACACCTTGGGACAAACTACATGTTACCTTTTTAACCGTCTACTGTAACATGTGGGAAGGACGGCCATTATTTTAGCTTTCATATTATTCAGTTGGTAACTGCACCACAATCATTGTTTAACATCATTCCATTGGGTAGGGTTTAACTTCTGTGGCAATTAATGACAGCAGATTTTTAGAACGTACAATAGCTGAAGTAACAAAGAACACTAAGCAGTAACGATATTAAATCAAATATACGCAACCATATTCAGGTGCTGGGTTCCTTTGAAGCAATGTCAAATTGTCTTCCACCTTGAAATGATTTTCAGCCTTCACTGATGTCAAAAATGGGCCCGCAAGAAGAACGCCGTCTTGTACGCAGCGAGAGTCCCGTCACGTCGGTCATCGTGGTTAAAAGTACGACGCAACCATCGGAAATTATCAACATATTGTACGACGTATGTGTCAGTATTTATTTAAAATCAAAATTAAGTGGTTTAAGATGAGGGAACAATTCCAAATGGAAACGACTGAAAAATAACGGCTCGAGGTTACGCAAATACAATCCACAACGTTCCGCCAGATTCCCTCAGGGGACTCCCGTCCAACTAACTGCCAGGTGGTTTCTTGGTTGTCAAGACTACAAAGTTCTATGCTAACCATTGTGACTAAATCAAGTGACCGCAATCAGAACCTTCCACGGCGGGAAGCACGAACCGTCCGACAGGAATCTGAACATTCCGGCCGGAACCAACCAAAGAAAAAACAGAACCAGCGCCTCACCTTGAGCTGAACGGAGGAAGATCCTGAAGTCTAGCGATGGTCTTCATTAAAACACAGCCAACAGACTTACCTTGAGGAGATCTGTTTGTTGCTGTTGGTCAATACTACTACTTTTCAGTGTACCTTTACATTATTATGCACCCAGTGTGTACAAGTTATCACTCAAAACCGTACGAAGAACCAAACTACCATGTACGTCCCACAACAACTTAAAACCTAAAATCCTGGAATCATTCAATACAGAACCGTGTCTACATTTTACAACCATCTAGATTATTCAGGGTAAAAACCATACAGAGCAAATCTAAACGTTGAGCTCACAGAGAGCCGACCATATCCCTGCAACGTCACCTTGATCGCCCCATCACCAACAGCAAATCATGCCAGCCAGCCAACACATGTACAGGTCCAGTGAGAAGAGGGCATTCGAGTGAAAGGACTGCCCATAATAAAAAGCCCAATTCTTGAACTTTACAACCATCTTCATGGTTTAAAGATTTACAGACTTGAAATGCCATTGTGTTCTAATCACCTTTGTCTGCTCCCTTGTTACTTATAAAACTCTACATCTCCATCACTAGTGTTGCATCCTAATCATGGAGGTGTGGTCTGAGTGAGCAGAGATGCATGCTGGGATACAGTGCTGTCTGAAGTCTTCAGTTCTATAGACACGCCCCTCAGGAAAAACCAAGTGTTTGAGAATCTGTCGTGACATCAGTTACATGAGCTGGAATATCCTTCAAGATGGCGCCAGGATTCTCGGAGGAGAAAGGCCAAGAGGAAGATGTGAGGGTTCTTCCTCTCAGCCAGTGGAACACAACAACGGTCCTCATCAGAGTACCATGGAACACTTTGAAACATTCTCCTCTTAACACCTTGAAGCCCCAGTGAAGGTTTCCTTACCTCCTCAGCTGAAAAAGCACAACTTCAGCTCGAAGAGCGCACTAGTTGGAGTTCCCAGATTGGTTCTGATTTAAGGGAACAAATCGTTCATCTAGTCCTGTCCGAAAAAAATACAGTTCAGCCTGAGAAGACGTGCAACTGAGAGCAAGACAAGATCCACAGGGCTCTCCATCAATCCAGCCAGGTAGGAAGAGCCGTCTCATTACAGGTCTGAAGGTCATCTTGAATATCCATTTAGGTCCATTTCCAATGTCAGACTCTCCTTGTGGAATTCCTTTTGGTGTCCATCCGCCATTGATCCTGTTTGGTGTAGTCCTAGTTTGAAGAGACTGATCTGAACATGCCGCTTGCATCCTTTACACTCGAGTTGGATACTGTCCTTTCTTTCCAGTGTGTTGGATATCGCTCCGCAGTGTCGCTCTGGAGGCCCTTCAGTAAACGTGTGGCCGTCCATCAGGTATGATTTATTTGACCATTCCAATATCCCAAGCCAATGACACAGACTCCTGTATGAACATTATCACTGTCAAAGCAAGCCGGACACACACACACACACACACACACACACACACACACACACACACACACACACACACACACACACACACAGAACCCAGGACAGGCATGTAGAACCCCATTCCAGGTGTGAGTGGGAGACACAGTAGAACCCTAGCAATGCTCAAAAATCATCCATCTCATGACACACACACACACACACACACACACACCACTGAGCCATAAAATGCCAAAAAAAAATCATGCAGGGTAAAAACCTCATGCCAAATAACATTCCATCATCCACCCCAAGCTCTCCTGCCAGGGCAACCAGAACAGAACAACCAATGTCTCCAGAGAAGTAAATTATGAACAACATTCTTCAGTGGCGTCCCACGTTGGTGATGGATTATGCTTGGCGTCTCCAAAATGTGTCCCAGGTTGATTCAACGTCTCTGAAGTCATGTCTTTGTAGTCCAGTGGTTTCTTGAATGGGGGCCTTCACAGATGCAAACGGTGCAGCTTTAATCAGCCTGAGAACAGGAAGGAGGTCATCTGTTCAGAAGACCACCCATTGGAGGGGGATGGCTCTTGAGGAGCAGGATCCATCTGGGGATGGCCCCAAATAAGACCTTCTTGGAAATGAAACTGTTCCTGAGGAGTCACGATGCATGGAGGGGACTGTTGAATGTGTTCCATGGTTCTCTGTGTCAGACTGAAGTTGTGTTTTAGTCGTTGAGATGAGGAGCCCCCTCATCTCCCCCTGGTTTTTCTCCTTCTGAATCCCTGTCTCCATCTTTCAGAACATTCTAGTTTATGTAACTGACGTCACAACAGTTTCTCAAACACTCGGTTTCCCCTGAGGGGGCGTGTCTACAGACCTGTAGAATTCAGCCAGCTCTGTATCCCAGTATGCACCTCATGCACCTCAAGATGTTGAGCTCAGGAGAGTAGCATGAAAGAAGACTGAAGATATCAGAACCCAACCCATTACTCCAGCTTACAACAATAACTTGGAGCCTGTAACCATTTTAACAAATCATTAACACCAACATAAACCAAACACCTAAGTAACCCATGAACCAATAAAACACCTTACTACTCAGATCAACCATAGGTAATGGGTTAACTCACCAGGAAGCCAAAATACATCAATGTGCCCAAGAGTAATGAGAAATTAATGACTTACAGTTTGCAGTTCATCTTCAGGGTTAAGTTGGGATACTCACAGAACTGCAGTTAAATATCCATGATAGACCTTTGAAGGAAGGAACAGTTCACTCATGGTCCCCAAAGTTGGGCACCGTCCCACAGTTCAACATCTACCATATCCATTAAATCAGATAAATGAATGTCGATACAAATTCAGGGCTTTTGGGATCATCCAACTTTTAAACAATGATTAAGATAATTAACTAATCCATCTTTTTGATATAAGTTATACTTATTATTTGACTTACTTGACTGGTCATTAGTCCAGAGTGATGTACCTCTTACTTTGACAAGTTTGAATGTATAGTCTCTAAAATGTTACTTTTAGGTAGAATCATTTAAATTTCAAATGAGAGTTAAACCACCACAATCCCCGATTTCCTTCACACATTATCAGTGAATAATATTCAACATCAGTCACATCAGTTATGCTTTGCCACAAAAATTCTACTCACGTCAGATTCAGATGAGATGCTTCTCTTAACTTCAAAACAGCCAAACAGGACGCAAACGTACTGTTCGGTTCCCTCTTAAGTGAAACGCACCAGATGAAACCAATTAACTGATTAAGAAACCACTTGGCAGGCTAGCTGCGGCAGGAGAGCTAATTAGTAAAACTCAACGCAGGTTCGACGCCCTCTGGTCACCTTGGTAACAGTGAGAGGCTATTTCAGCTCTGTGTTTGATCTTAAATGACCTCCCTCATTTTAATTAAAGGGATGATGGCTGATTTGACTGATTTAGATTCATACTTCAAAACGAAAAAAGTCCTCCATTCAATTCACCTTTGTGCGTGTGTATGTGGGTGTTAGTTTGAAGTCAAGTTGGTGAAAAGGAAGTCAAGGGTGATCTTGCATCCCTGTAGTGTAGTGATCGGATATGGACAGCAGAGGGCGATGTTAACACACGAGAACATCTGCTCTCTGAGCGCTCTGCGAGATACCGTCTCCATTGCAACCGTAACTTGGCAGCATCCTGAACGTCCCTTTGAGGAGTGAGAAGGAAGCTTTTATCAAAGAGAGCAGAGAGACTCATTCACTGGTTGGTTAAACTGGAGTCATCGCCTTCCCACGACACACGTCAACACACACACAATACTGACAAACACCATACAGACAGACAGATAAACCATATGCACACACACACACACACGATAGATACATCCCATATATATATATATATATATATATATATATATATATATATATATATATATATATATATATATATACGCACACCATAAAGATAAACAGACACAAAATAGACACACACTAAAGATTAACTTAATATAGTGTAGCGGGCCAGTGGGTGTGGGGTTTCCATGCTACCAAGTTGAACAGATATTATGACAACACCGAGAGCAGGTCAAAAGCCGAATGGTTTATTTACCTCCCAAATCCAACCAGGGTGGGAAAAGGGTCATCCACCTCTTATATGAAACAGTACAATTATTTCCACCTATCTCTTTCCCTCAGCCCAAACACTCTAGTGGCGGCGGCGGCGTCGTCTCTTGCAGCGGCGGCGGCGTCTCTTGCGGCGGCGGCGGCTGCGTCTCTTGCGGCGGCTGCGTCTCTTGCGGCGGCGGCGGCGGCTGCGTCTCTTGCGGCGGCGGCTGCGTCTCTTGCGGCGGCGGCTGCGTCTCTTGCGGCGGCGGCGGCGGCTGCGTCTCTTGCGGCGGCGGCGGCGGCTGCGTCTCTTGCGGCGGCGGCGGCGGCTGCGTCTCTTGCGGCGGCGGCGGTGGCGTCTCTTGCCATGGCGAGACAAACCTGCTGGGGCCCTGGGCAGGGCACTGCCGCACCTGCAGCCCCGCCGAGATGACCGGCTGTCAGCACTCCCAGCAGCTCCCGGCTACTGGCTAGCTGTGCCCTGTTCGCCTCCAAAAGTTTTCTCAACAGTGCTTCCATGGTTGTTCCTGTGTGGTGTAAAGAAAACGGCAAATCTTAAGATTTCAACTACACAGACATCATGAACGTCAAGCAATTTATACTAAAGTTAATATGATGCAAATTGCTTGCACTTTGCCTGGGATTACTAGCAAGCATCCTCCACCATGTGTAGCGGGCCAGTGGGTGCGGGGTTTCCACGCTACCAAGTTGAACAGATATTATGACACAGCGCCGTGAGCAGGTCCAAAGCCGAATGGTTTATTTACCTCGCAAATCCAACCAGGGTGGGAAAAGGGTCATCCACCTCTTATATGAAACAGTACAATTCTTTCCCTCAGCCCGATCCGTGCTTCCAGGCGATCACACAGATCCTGCCTGTCCTGTGCTAGCCCTAGCACCAGCTCTAGCTCCAACCTCCCCAGTCTGTCGTTTGCTAGCTCTTTTAAGCCCAAGCACCCCTGCTTAATGATCCCCAGGCTCGCCTCGTTAAAGTGAGGAAGTCCATATATGGCTTGGGGGCGGAGCCAGCAGGTTGCTAGACCTACCACTCCCCTCTCTGCTCCCTGTCGTCTGCCACAATAGATACAAACTATAAGTATTCCCCCCCCCCCCCACACACACACACACATTGTGCATGTAAACTTTTTCATCTAAAGTTCCATTCTAGTTATTTCAGAGTAAAATGAATACAAGTGAGGCAGACCACACACGACCACACACACACACACACGACCACACGACCACACGACCACACACACACACACACACACACACACACACACACACACACACACACACACACACACACCTGACTGGGGATAGGATAGGTTAATTCACTTGAGGTGGTAAACAGGTTGTTTATTCTCTTGCCAAAAGGACTATCTAGACTAGGCTACTTATAAATGTTTATAAATATTTTTATTTATTTATTTATTCCCAAAGATCATATTCGGGGCTAATTAAATAACGTCCTAGGCTTTAGCCTGAATAAAACAGCATAGTGACACCACTGGCACCTGCTACAACATCTCATAACTAGAGAGCTTATAATTAAAGCGCAACATGCAGGCTAAACCCCCAGTTAAATTAACGTGGGGAAGGCATGTAGCTAAGGCCATTCCACTGCAACAGCAGAAACGTAAGACAAACCCAGATGGCGCTCATACATATTTTTAACCTGGTGTGTTCATGTAATAGGGTTCGGGTAGTAGACTTAACGAGTAGAGAGAAGTCTACTTCCTGGTGTGAGCGTGATCAGCCATTACAAGCTGTTTGAAAATCTGCCTCTCCCCGCTTTTTAGTGACAAAGGGAGAATTCTCACTAAGCGGCTTGTAATGGCTGATCACACTCACACCTGGTGGTATAATATCCCCCCTTTAAGGAGTTAAGAGAAGTCTACTTATCACACAACTTGTTTTAAGTTCACAGTCAGGGAGGGCAATTGAAACAAAAAGCATTTATTCAAAGTTTAAAGGTATAGGAATGATTTTAATTTTTTTGCTACATATATTCCCAACATAATTAACAGTGTGATCCTGCAAAGCGTCCTTTAAAGGGATCCTTTTCTACCAGCAGGTGAGTGCGAGTAGCTATTATAAGGCCTTTAAATATCTGCCCTGTGAAAGGGGCACGCATGACAAACTGGTTCACACACCCACACACTCAAATTGTCCACCTAGATGTATGACGGCTGGACAGCCTACAAGTTGGTACAGTCCACTGGGTAGACTGGTCTATTTAGCGTTCATCTGGGTCATTTCTAATCACACCGCCACCTGGTGGTGAAACAGGGGCACGGACTGTACCTAGTTTCCATGGCTGCTCTCCGTGGTGCTGGATTCCTACTGCTCTTGTGGTCGTTCCTCAACGTCAATTTCACCAACACACCACTTAATGAGAAAACAAAGCGAAAGAGTTAACACCAAGCTGCACTACAGGTAGGTCACCCTGCTTGACATCAGCCAATTATACACTCCAATAATTTGCAAAACTGGCGAACAGGAGACACTAATTTGCCCAGTGGGTTCAGTTTCCCATTACGGCAATTAAGGATCTGCATTTAGGCTCAATCGGGTAGAACTAAACTAGAATATATATTTAAATAATGGAATAACGTTCAAACAGAAGGAAACAATATCTCTGAGAAAGATTTAACATTTCAATAACGAGGAAGGTGGTGAGGCCTCTTGTTTAATGTGGCCAGTGAGCTTCAGACAATCAGTTATTCAACCACTCAGGCAGGGACATGAACATAGTTCACTACTATAACCACCCTTGTCCAAACTACTGAGGCAGGGCGAGGGGATCAGAGCTACACACTCAAATAAACAAACATTTTGGTTGATATTTAGCTCTATTGACAGCACTAATTGTCGTTTATTCTAAAAAATTTAATGATTTTAATTTGCTTCAGATACGTATGCTAAACACCATGAATGAAACTCAGTAGTATCAATGAGGCACACCTGTGCTTAACAAACAAATGACTCGAAACAGGTTTGCGGTTTGGTAGGGACGTTATTAACAAAAAGGGTTAGAGCACAGTGATACAGTTAAAGCGGATCATCTTAGTCTCAACCGAAGCCAGGAGTTAATTCCTCCAAAGTGAAGCCATCAGCCTCTTTAAACGACAGTGGGAACGCTGATCAGACACGCAGGGACAAAAAAAAGTTAACAATCCCTCTGAGCATTAACCTCCATCTTAGTTTTCCTCAGTAGGGCCACAGGCTGCCTACCGTAGCCTGGCTTACCGTAGCCTGGCTTACCGTAGCCTGGCTTACCGTAGCCTGGCTTACCGTAGCGGTTGACCATCTCCTCACAGGTCCAGCCGAGTTTGTTGGCTCATGACCGGCAGGTGTCCCCTGACACTGCTTGGTGAGCAGCTGCTACAACATCACATAATTATAGAGTTTATAATTAAATCGCAACACACAGGCTAAACCCCCAGTTAAATTAACTTGGGGAAGGCATGTAGCCAAGGTCTTTCCACAGCAGCAGCAGAATCGTAAGACAAACCCAGGTGGCGCTCATACATATTTTGAACCTGGTGCGTTCATGTAACAGGGTGAGGGTGTTAAGTTAATGAGTAGAGAGAAGTTTACTTCCGGTTGTTAACGTGAACAGCTATTACAAGCCGTTTGAAAATCTGCCTTTCCCTATGTTTAAGTGACATCCAAAGTGGACGTGCTCACCTAGATGCAGGATCGATAGATAAGCAATATCCACTGGTTGTGCTGGAAGACTGATCTATCCAATATATATATATATATATATATATATATATATATATGAACACGCCCACTTGTGACATCACTTAAACACAGGAAAAGCAACATTTTCAAACGGTTTGTAATGGCTCATCACACTCACACCTGGTGACATAATAGCACCCCTTTAAAGGTCCCAAAAATCGAATAATGTCACGACTCGTTTTAAGTTCACATTCAGGTTCGAAAAGTTAAATAAAACGGCAGTTTTTTAAAGTTTAAAGGAATGAGAATTATTCTTAACTCTTTTTTGTGACATATATATTTACAGCATTAAGATTGTAATCCTGTGAAGTGGCCTTTAAAGGCTCCCATTCTACCACCAGGTGGGTGTGAGTAGCCATTCAAATATGTTTTCATGTCTTTACTTGTTATGTGAAATTGTATTACGATTGCTTGGACAAAATTGTGCTAATCAATGAGAAAGTGACACATACGACAGTGACACACACACACGACAGTGAGACACACACACACACACGACAGTGACGCACACAACACATTGACGCACACATGACAGTGACACACGCACACACACACGACAGTGACACACACACACACACGACAGTGAAACACGCACACAAACAAACAACAGTGACACACACCCAATGTGGTAAAAACACAAATGGCAAAGTGGTTACCACAAGCACCAATGAGCGAGTGGTAAACAAACACACGGGACTGTTCACCTAGATGTATGACTGCTGCACAGCCTACAGGTTGGCACAGTGCACTGGTCATGCTGGTACACTGGTCTATCGAGCTTCCATTAGACCTCTGGGTTGTCACTTCTCACTCGTGTCACGTCGCCACGGGTCAGATTTTACTACAATGACCCACTATTCAAAGTTTAAGGGAATGGGAATTATTCTTAACTCTTTTTTTTTTGTAAACACACACACACACAAACACACACGACATGACTGATCACACCGCTACCTGGTGATGAAACAGGGGCACTGACTGTACCTAGGTTCTATCGTTGCTCTCCCTGGTGCGGGATTCCTCCTGTTCTTGTGGTCTTTGCTCACCGTCCAGGTCACCAACAATATATGACCAACCTAATGAGAAAACAAAGTAAACCAGGAGAGAGTTAACACACAGCTGTACAACAGGTAACTCTGCTTGATGTCACCCAATTATTCACCAATAATTTGAAGAACTGGCGAATAGCAGACACTAATTTGCCCTGTGGTTTCTGTTTCCAATTAAAGGAATTAAAGAACCAAACTACAACAAATATTTAAATTATGGTTAAACATTCAAACGGAAGGAAACAATATTAGGGTCTTTGACTCTGTTACAGTGAGATGAAGACATACCTGGCCTCTAGTGTCAAGTGATGTGTACTGCAAAACTATATTCAATCTGAATTGACAAGCGACTGCATTGAAAACCAAGTACTTTACATTTGTAAATACAGCCCAAATCTGCGCTACAAAAATAAGGTACTTGGTTCTACAATCATTTCCTTGAACTGAACCTTTGCTTTTCTAAGACAGGCAGGTATTCACGATTGACTATATGCTGGTAGACTTCAGCTTGTCAAAAGGATACTATTTATTTCTTCCTATCCTCTGAGAGCAAGCCCACTCACGGTATTGTGAGGCTCTCTGCCGCCCATCACCACCGCTGCAGGGTTCACTGAAAGAAACACTTGAGTTAGTGGTGCCAAAACACAATCAAACACTCAAGAGAATGCCAGAGTGTCTCATTAGCTGGTGGTACGAGGTTAAGGTTGACTTTGCAAGACTGAGTCATCGCTGAAATGTCCCATTCATTTGACATACAACTGGAACATCTCCAACTTTCTCCCCCTCTCACAATGGGAAGCACCGTTCGTGAACCGTGAATTAGGAGAGGCATCACGACAGAAGACAAGACAGTAATGGTTTTGGAACACTTCATTGCAAGAATACAGGTTTAAAAATGCTCTTGAAGCTACCATTTATTTCAACAGCCTCTCAACACAGCCTGCCTCTACCTTCGTCCTAAGGTCGAGAGTTTTTCAACCTTTAAATATATGAAATACATGACTCACTTCAAGTGATAGTGTTTTCCACCAGCAACACAAACGGATGAAGATCCTGGTAATCACGTACGCCTATGGTTTCCTCTACAACCAATTTAATTATATTGTTTTAGATTAACATTAATGGATCATGGTTCAAACAGAACTCATAAATGTGTTAGCTGTGAACGTGTAGAATGCAACACACAGCAGCAACAGCCTTGTGTTATCAAACTCTGGGGTAGAGCATATAAAACCTCTGCACTGCACAGGTGTAACTGATTTGGGCTTAATTGTCCTCGGCAGGTGGGAGGGTATCCATGGCGATTCATTGATGACAAGAAGAACGCCCACCTGGTCAGGAAACCCCCATTCGGAATTGTATTCATTTAGTGAATAAGCATGCCTCAATTCGGTCCAAACAGTAAAAGGTAGGGGCTAGTGGCTAGCTTATAGGCTTAGCTGTCAGAAGCTTGCGCTGGATTGAGTCTTCTTTGTGTGAGTGGATTACATGGGGTAGTGTGTGGAACAATGAATTGAAAACAAGCCAAACCGACGCAACGCATTGATGAGTTGATGTTGTCCCCTGCGTCACCACAAGATGCCACTGTTGTGTCTTTGCAGGTTGAGCTCTAAAAGACAAAACTGTGCCTGTGCGAGTACCAGATGTGTTCGGCTGCCAGATCGGCTCGGGGTCCTGCGCTTACAGATGGCGTATCGACACTTGACGTATCGACACAAGCCAACGGACAAAACCCGGAAGTGTTGTTTATAAATGGTGCTCTTTGATTTCATTGAACGGAGCCCGTTCTCTCACACGTCTTGGAAACACGTCTAAAAGCACTGATGAATGCATATTTTTATTTTCACATATGTTAAAGTAAGGATTGGCATTGTTAAAGTTAGATATTAAGACAGTATTTTCTAGTTTATATTAACTGAAAATGAAGTACCTGGACAGTCATATGATTGATGAGATTTTATTTGCTCATACAAAACAGAATACATAAGACAATACATTGATACAACTGAGGAACTGCTTAATGTAAATCAATAAAAAACGGCATGTTTAGATCCCATGGTGATTTGAGGATGAATTCATGAATGTATTCATATTCGATATTCATCCTATTCCTTGAAGATTTTCCAGATGTTCAATGAATTTTATCCTTGCCTATACAACTAATAACAATAAAAAAAATTACATTTTCCTCATTTCCACTCGAGGTATCTTTGCTCTATAATTTAACAAACATCTGTAAAATAGTAAAACTTTCAAGGTAGGCCTATATTAAGAATGTATATAATGTGTTGCCACATTCATGAATATATCCTCAATTGGCCGTGGGATCAAAACATGATGTTTTCATGGTTTTACATTGAGCTGTATGTGTGTATGTGAATTGCAGTGTATGTGTTTGGATACACACACGGGCACACACACTGACATATTTGTATATTATTATATATTTTTTTATTCATGTGGCCTGCAGTAGCGATATCGCACAGGTGTATTCCCACAGGCTCTGAAAACAACAGTCATCAAGCCATATCTAACTTACCATTTTTAAGCAAAATCATTGAAAAAGCTGTTTATCAACAGCTAAATAACTACTTCAATCACTGGATGTGCCAAAATTGTCTTCAATTGAACAAGGAAAAAACTGAAGTAATGGTCCTTGGTGAAAGGGATGAACAATTAAAAGTCAGTGCACAGCTGTTATGTTAGAAAGCACACACCAAGACAGAAATCTTGTTGTAGTCATAGACTCAGACTTGAATTTCTAAAACCACATTAAATGCCATACTGAACTAACTTACTAAGGTGCAAATGTGAGATGTATTTTTGACTGATGGATGCTTCTGCTTAAATTATTTGGGGATTTATAAATAACAACATGAGAAAAAAATATCTGACAAAATCCCAACTGCCGGAAACAGTGACAGAGGTAATCCAAAGAGTCTACACAAATGCAAGCACCTGAACTGAAGACAAGGTGGTATTGATCCATGGAACCGCAGTCCTCCTGATGGCAATGCGGCTAAAATAACATTCCCGGTGACCTCCGACTCAAAATACGGAAAACTTTGAAAGAATGTGCCATCCAAAATAAAATGCATTGATATAACTTTTGTCGCCACAAAAGTGACAAGGTCGTCTCTGCGGAGGAGGTTATTCAGGGACTGAATAATGGACTGAAATAGCATGAAAAATTGACACAAAAGAAAGAGAAATTAGAGGACATCTTGAAATTAAATCTCCAGGGTGTGAGAGACTTGAGATGAGGAGAACTCTTAAGTGAAAAAGACAATCCCTCTTCGAGACAGAGACGTTGGGTCAATGGCCTGAAAAAACACGACAGACGGAGATGGAGCATTTTATAATCTGGAGGGCGAAGGAGGGGAGAGAGAGAGAGAGAGAGAGAGAGAGAGAGAGAGAGAGAGAGAGAGAGAGAGAGAGAGAGGAGAGAGAGATAGAGACAGAGAGAGAGAGAGAGAGAGAGAGAAAGAGATAGAGACAGAGAGAGAGAGAGAGAGAGAGAGAGAGAGAGAGAGAGAGAGAGAGAGAGAGAGAGAGAGAGAGAGAGAGACAGACAGAGAGAGAGAGAGACAGAGAGAGAGAGAGAGAGAGAGAGAGAGAGAGAGAGAGACAGAGAGAGAGAGAGAGTGAGAGCTGTGGATGGCCAGTCCACCGGGTCCCATGGTCGATGGGCCGTCTGTGTGTGTTTAAATTAGTGGTGGTGGTGGTGGGGGTTGAGTTAGTGGTGGTAGTGAGGGTGGGGGTGGTGGTGGTGAGGGTGGTTTAGAAGCGGTAGTAGTTGTGGTGGTAGTGGTCACGGTGGTGGTGGTGGTGGTGGTGGTGGTGGCGGCGGTGGTGGCGGCGGTGGTGGTGGTGGTGGTGGTGGTGTGTGTGAGTTTGTGAGGAACCCTCCTGTGTTCCCGCCCCTTGGTGTGGATTGACAGGCGCTTAGTGTGCCCATGCCAGCGATGCATTGTGGGAAAAGTGTGTGTGAGGGGGAGAGGGGGAGGGTGAGGCTGCTCAGAACCCCACTCATGTTCCAGAGAGAACTAATGCGGGGTCATTTGTCTGGTACACACATACGCACACGCACGCACGCACGCACACACACAAACAGACAGACAGACACACTCTCACATAGTAACACTCAATTATAACTACACACCCACACACACACGCGCACGCACACACACACAGTCACACGCTCACTTACACTTTCGTAAATACACACACAGCCACACACACACACACACACGCGTCTCCATCATTCCCATAGTCATGCCATCACGTTGGACATGGGGTCGAAACCTCTATTGTTTGAGGCTGAGAAAATCTGAGATTGTAGAGGGATTTGAAACAAAGTTATGTCTAGTGACGCACACACGCACGGGCATTCACACACACACACACACACACACATACAAACACACAGGGCGCAACACACACATAGGGGGCAACACACACACACGGTGCAACACACACACACACACAAGAGCATGCAACGTACACACACACACACACACACACACACATACACACACACACACACACACAGGGCGCAACACAAACATGCAGACACTCACACACACACACACACACACATACACACACACACTCACACACACACACACACACACACACACACACACACACACACACACACACACATACACAGGTAGCCTTAAAGGCACCCAGTGCAACTTTATGTAAACATTCAATGAAAAATAAACATTCAATTTCTAGTCTTTTTTACACGTAGTAAGTTTCAATAACTCCATACCATTACATATCGACATTCAAGGAGCTAAGATGAGACGTCGTTGTGTGGTGAGAACTGATAGAAAATCGTAAACAACAACAATCGCCGGTGGGGAGAAGCCATTTTTCCATTGACTGGAAGCCTGCTTTATTTATTGTAGGTTACAAAAAATAAAGAAAATGGCGGCATTGTTGTTGTTATCGATTTTGTATCAGTTCTCACCACACAACGACGTCTCAACTTTGCTGCTTGAATGTCGGTATGTAATGGTATGGAGTTATTGAAACTTACTACGTGTAAAAAAGACTAGAAATTAAATGTTTATTTTTAAGCCTCGAAAGTTGCACTGGGTGCCTTTAACGCTTGATGGATTGTGTAGGCGCTGGGTGAACACAAAGGAAACACAAGGCAGTGGAACATTATGTCCCGGTTTCGTCTCCGTTCATCTCCTTTCCTGTCTGTTGTCCGAACGACATCTGACCTCTGCAGATTTTAGCAGAGAACTAAAAGCGGTTTAGAAATCCTATTCATCAGCCGGATTGTTTGTATTGTTTCCTGTGTGTCTGTGTGTGTGGTTTATAGTATGAATCAGCCCGATGGGGAAAGAAAAACAAATGTAGTTTTGAGTTTGTACCCGATTAAAAATCCTTTCTGGATCTCAAATCATTGATGTTATAATCTCTATGAATGATTACACACGTCAAGTTAATCAATAACAACACAACATGAGCTTCGGTTTAATTGCAGCAAACGAGCTCCCATCCATCAATGCCGTCAGACACACATTTCCACCCATTTATTATCTTAACCCGCCACTGTGTTGTTTTGGCTGGTTGTCAATTGCATTGTTTTCCACACGCGACACCCCGTTAATCCCGTTCACAGAGGAGGTGGCGGGGCGGCTTTCACACCTGAACGGAGGATCCTCTTTAATGGAACCCTCCGGCGAAATTTGGTTATTTTTAATTTGTCGGGACAATTTGTAACGCCTCATTATTATTGTTCTTCGCGAGGAAGCAGTCCGGCCTCACTTCAACCATTCTGAGAGGCAAATTGAGTGATGAAATAGCAGACGGAAATGTTATAAAATGTACCTTTCTGAGGTAAGTTTTTGAGTGAATTCTGGAATATCTGGGCTGCCAAGTTACCAACTGGTGCATCCTCTGTTAAATGTAAAATAGCCATGTCGAGAACACTTAGCATGAATTTGCCTACAAGCTAGCTCCTATAGTCGCTGACTTTTTTCTTAAGTACGCCTGTACAACTGTCAAGAAAACTTAGCATGAATTAGCCTATAAGCAAGCTTGAATAGTCGCTAACTTTTTTCTTAAGTAGGCCTACGCCTGTACAACTGTTGAGAACACTTTGTGTTAGCCTCAAGCTACCATAAAATTAGCTACTTTTTTCTTAAGTACGCCTGTACAACATGCAGCAAAAAAAGAGATTAACGTAAGGTACCAAACTAAAGCTTTTCATTGCCCTGGCAGTGTACCACTACTTAAGCCAAATCAAAAGCTGTAGCACAACAGATACCAATATGTATGAAAAAGCAGGCTGTTGTTTCAGTAAAGCCACTTAAACAACAGTATCCATCTTTATTAACTTGATCCTGGCAGAGTTAGGCTTCCCTTTGTACACATTACACGTAAATTCACACTCTCAGCAGTAACATAAAGCAATAAACGACTTGTGAAGATCTCGTTGTGTGTTTGAGCACACACCTGCCCTGCTAAACAGGATAAATGATTAAACATTGCTCATCGGTTTCACTCTTGCCAGAATCGCGATAGATCATACAAACCTTGGATAGAGTTTTATTCAGCTCTGCTCAACCCTACTGCAAATAGATACACACAAACAACCAAGGACTCATTCATGACTCTGAAGTATTACTTGAAACTATCATAGATATCTTAGATCCAACAATAAACGTTATTATTTCATTGCAAAATGTGACCACAGGTTCTGTGCACATCTCAAATGCAGCAGTTCAAGGGTTTATTTCAAGAACTTTAAAGAATGACGGGCTAGGTTGTTTGACTGGATTGAAAGTGCCTGTTATATGTACAGCCTTCTCACCGTTTTGTTAAAGTTCTCAGTTAAAGTTTTCTGGGATATTTAAGGATAGACTTGGACAAAGGACGCTGATTCAAAGTATCGAGAACTGTGTGCTGAATTGAGAAATGGCCTACTTTAGCAATTTATTAACCCCCTTTTGACAATGAAACTCATTCCACTGATATATGAGGACATTTGAATCACTCAAAGAATTTTATGAAGGGCAATAGTCGATCTGCCTTAACCGTAACATAACCATAAAGGAATATAGGAGAAAAGTCTGTTTAAAGCTTTGTTTAGTTTAGCTAGTGCTAACTGTTAGCACTAGCTTTGGCTCCAGAGTTGTCTCAGGTGACACACAAGCACACAGTTGAAATCAAGGGTCAGTATTTGTCTTCCATGGCACCATAGTGCTGTAGTATGTCAGGTTAGAGGAGGATTTGCTTACTTTAAATATAAACTATAGACTCAGGCCCAAAAATCTCCAAACAAACAACCGTTTGAACACGGGTCCCTCCATCTTGTTTTTAAAAATATATATAGTTTTGCCAGCTGTTCGAGAACACTTAGCATGAATTTGCCTACAAGCTAGCTCCTATAGTCGCTAACTTTCAAAGGACGTTGATTTGCGAAGCACTTGGTGGCAATTACCCTGGAAAGTTGCGATACCAAATAAATCAGGACTAAAAACTAGGGGGGGTTTGGGGGGTTGGGGGGGGTTGGGGGGCGGTGGTAGGACAGCCGGTGGATCGATGTAGCATTTCCCCAGCACCTCCTCTGTATATTGACCCAATTTGAGTTTTTGTCATGACTAAAGTGATGCTTGCAGGCTGAGCTTTTCGCCTTGGCCTTGCACTTTCCCTGCGAAGGAAAGGAAATAAAAATCTCGACGTCCCTGTATTTTATTTTTAATACCTTGATATTCACCTTTTGGTGTGAGTAACCACATCTAAACAACGTTAAAGTAGAGACCTCTTCCAGCATCTTCTTTTTTTGTGGCGTTGCTTCATGACTGCATGAAATATAGCGAATATTATTGAATAGTGGATGAGAGTGTGCAGTAAAGTCGACCCGAACAAACCCAAAAGTGGGAATTTGCATTTGTCTCATTCCGGTATTGTATCCAGGTGGTGTATTGTAGTTGCATGGCCTCGCCACTAGAGGTCAGGCTTGTGAACCTATCAACAGAGGAGAAAGAAAAAAGATCCAGATCCTTTTGGATGTGACAGCACGTGATAAATAAAAAGCACTGTGAACCATTCACCTGGGGAAAGTTGGTGTCTAAACGGGGGTTATGAGCTTCCGACCCAATCACAACTCAAAACGTACACATCCAGTAGTTGTAGCAAACTCAGATGCTCTCCTCCAACTCTTTTTATACAACCCTTTTAACAATTCCGTTTTTAAGAGAGATAATCATGATTTCACAAAACCGAAACAAACAAAAAGGAGTCCAAGGGAACTTCAACCAAAACTGTATCCTATCATGCTAAGTGTGCTAGCCTCTAGGCAATAGGCCCATTGCTATTTCCCGCCATGCTGATGAGTGTGCTAATCCTTAAATTACCAAGCATTGCACGCCGTATTCGGTGATACCTTGATGTACACGCTACGGCCAGCGCCTAACAATTAGTTTTTAATGTGAGGTTAATTACTGTTTAAGTACATCCCCCTTGGTGTGTCAAGCTAGTTCATACCCTATAGGCTCCTGCCCTTGTTTCGCATGTTGCTGTTTGATGTGTTGACCTGGGTTAATTCATTACTTACTTCTTACGATGATTTCAATTATTTTTGCAGTTTGGGGTTATGGGTCATTCGATGCCTTTGCTGAAGCTCGCTGTAGATGTTCAACAATATCGCAAGCTCTGATCAAAGATTTATCTTGTGAAAAATGTAAACCAACTGTTGTTGTTCGACGCATTCCCACAAACAGATGTGGAGCTTTTCATAATGTATGCAAATGTAGTCCCTCCTAACATCGAACACATGCCAGTCGTGATTCACACTTAGATACTCGACTATAAGTCAAGCATTCAGACTGAACAGTTTGCCTCCAAAGCGGTTTTATCGCAGAATCCTCGCTTGACTTGTCTAGATCAAGATTTGTAATAAAAAATAAGAAATGCGTCATCCTCCCTTCCCTTCATATCCCAGCCGGTATATTGTTACGATGACAAGAGGAAACCCAGTCACTCAAACTAATTACACCCTGCTGGAGAAGCTTTTCCCGAATACGATAAGAAGTCTTGTTCGATTTGTCAAACTATCGGCGCATATGAATCATTACACCCGGAGATGACATCTGTAACATCTAGTGGCCCTTTTTATGAGTGAAAGAGGGAAGGTTTGAGCAGATGTTCAGAGTGAGAAGCCGTCATCAACAATGGTTACGTAAAAAGAAAAAGAGACACAATGGCGAGATCCCGGCATTGGGGGGCGCTGTTGAACAGAGAAAATTGAGGAAGAGATGAAAAAAGATTAGAGAGAAGTGTGTGTGGGTGTGTTTTTGTATGTGTATGTGATTTAAAGAGCATAGAGAGAATGGTATGGGGGGGAGAGAGAGAGAGAGAGGTGGTGGTGGTGGAGATTTACATAGCGAGAGAGAGAGAGAGAGAGATAGAGAGAGAGAGAGAGAGAGAGAGAGAGAGAGAGAGAGAGAGAGAGAGAGAGAGAGAGAGTCATTGAGGATGAACTGAGTGGTGCAGTGGACGTGTGTGCATGTTTGTATCTTTGTGTGTATGTGTGTGTGTGTGTGGGGGGGGGGGGGGTAAGAAAGCAATACAGTGAGTTAGAGAGCAAAAAAAGAGGGAGACAGAGATGATTATGGCCGGGGAAAAACTGGAATGAGAGAGCGACAGGGAGAGTGGGGAGAGGGGAGGAGGAGGAGAGGGGGAGAGATAACTGAATAAATTGAAAGTGGGTGAGACACAGACAGTGAGAGAGGAAACAACAAAGAGGAGCAGGGGGCGGGAGAGGGCGGGAAACAATCGGGATGACGAAGACCAAATGGAAACAGATAAGGGAGGAGGGGGGAGAGAACGAGAGATTCCCTCCTGTAACCCCCTTGTGTTTTTTTTCGAGATCTGTGGCTTGGCTTTGTGGGATGGGTGAGGGAGAAGGGAGAAGGGTGGGGGCAAAGAGTTGGGAGGGGGAGAAGGCTGGGGGGTGTGGGAGAAGGTCGAGGGGTGAGGGAGAAGTGGAAGGGAGAAGGGAGAGGGGAGGGGAGGAGTGGGAGGGAGATGGATGGGGGAGGAGGGGGAAGGAGGAGGGGGAGGGGTGTGAGGGAGAAGTGTGTGTGTGTGTGTGGGAGGGGGGGGGTGGGGGGGTGGGGGTGATACAGCATCATCACATCGTCTCCGTTCCCGCTCCGCGTTAATCACCGCCGTTATGACGCACCGGGAGTTTCTGGGTCAAGTATCGTCTTTTTCTCTCTGACTGCGCAATTTCAACGGGGAGATTTACGGTTCTAACCGGAGACGAAATTCCCCCCCCCCCCCCCGACGAGCTGAGACTGAGGACGGGAGCCCGAGGCGCCGGGGGTCCAGGGGCCCCGGGGCCCCGGGGGGCCGTTTGTCTTGGGCCGATAGTGTGGGAAACGCATGCAAAGAACCGCATGGAGATGATGAATGAAGTGGAACCCCTGTGGTCCGTCAGTGGGGGCGGCGACCAATGAGGAGACGCAACAAGTGTGTCTCTCTCTCTCTTTCTCTCTCTGTCTCTCTCTCTCTCTCTCTCTCTCTCTCTCTCTCTCTCTCACTCTATCACTCTCTCTCTCTCTCTCTCTCTCTCTCTCTCTCTCTCTCACTCTCTCTCTCTCTCTCTCTTAAGTGTTGTTCACCACGGATCCTGTGCTCCACCTCTGTGTGTGCGCGCATATGTGTGTGTGCGAGAGAAAGAAAGAGAGTCTGAGAGAGGGAGTGAGAGAGAGAGAGAGAGAGAGAGAGAGTGAGAGAGAGAGAGAGAGAGAGAGAGAGAGAGAGAGAGAGAGAGAGATGGAGAGAGAGTGTGTGTCTATCAAGCGGTGAATATGCAGGAGTCTAAAGAGGGAAAATAAAAACAGGTCGGTATAGGTTTTCCTTTTTTTTTCTCAGTTGTTGTTGCAGTGCATCACGACAGCCAAGATATGTTCTGTTGGGTGACAATAACCTTTGATGTGATGATGCAACGCTGGCAGGGGTGGGGGGGGGGGAAGAGGTGGGTGTGTGGGTGTGTGTGTGTGTGTGCATACTCACCTCAAGTGAACGTACAAACCCACCCGCCCACACACACACACGCACATGCACAGACATAGACATAGAGAAAGAGCGACATGCAGTCAAACAGAATTCAACAGGATCGTGGAGTCGGTTGCGTAACGCATGTGTGAGGATGTTGTTGGATTATCGAGTAAGGGCCCTCTTGCTTTGAGAGAGAGAGAGAGAGGGGGAGAGAGAGAGGGGGGCTGAGAGAGGAGAAGAGAGATAGAGAGGGGGAGAGAGAGAGGGAGAAAGAGAGGGAGTGGCTGGGAGGGTGACGCAGCAAATTTGCAGCGAATGCAACACTCTTTCACACACACTTTCAGTCTCTCTCTAGCCCTCTCTCTCCCCCTCTCTCTCTCCTTCTCTCTCTCTCTCTCTCTCTCTCTCTCTCTCTCTCTCTCTCTCTCTCTAGCCCTCTCTCTAGCCCTCTCTCTCCCCCTCTCTCTCTCCTTCTCTCTCTCTCTCTCTCTCTCTCTCTCTCTCTCTCTCTCTCTCTCTCTCTCTCTCTCTCTCTCTCTCTCTCTCTCTCTCTCTCTCTCTCTCTCTCTCTCTCTCTCTCTCTCTCTCTCGCAGACGCATCAATCATTGATCTCGTCTGCATAATAAAAGCTCCGGAGAAACGCATCGGTCTGACGGTTCTCTGAGAGACGTGCAAAGCCACTCCAAGGAAACATTAAAATGGTGGCCGGGCCAGGGGCAGTTCTGCCTGCCTCCCGCACACACACAAGCTACATGCTATCCTACCAACCAACAGACATCAAATGGTAAATAGACTACATTTATAGAGCGCTTTTCGAACCAGTGGCCACTCAAAGCGCTTCCCAACATTGCCTCACTTTATGCACACATTCATGCACCGACAGCGGATTCAGCCACGCTGGGTGACAGTCAGCTCGTCAGGAGCAGTTAGGGTGAGGCGTCTTGCTCAAGGACACCTCAACACTCTTATATACAGCTTTTCAATGACCCAAAGACGCTTACAGTGTCACCAGTGTGTAGCACCCGCTTTGGTGATGCACGGCAGCCAATCTGCGCCAGAACGCTCACCACACACCAGCTTGAGGTGGAGAGTGACAGAATGAATGAGTCAGCAAATTGTACAGGACGATTATCAGGGGGGGGGCGTATTGAATTAGCCTGGTTGGGCCAGGACACCGGGGAAACCCCTACTCTTTGCGATAAGTGTCCCGGGCTCTTTAATGACCACAGTGAGTCAGGACCTCGGTTTTACGTCTCCTCCGAAGGACGGCGCCTCCCATTGCACAGTGTCCCCATCACTGCAGTGGGGCATCGGTATTGATGAGGGAAGGGGCCAGAGGGAAGAATGCCACCTATTGTCCACCGACCGACACCACTTACAGCCCCTGGAATTCCCAGGCGGTCTCCCATCCAAGTACTTACCAGGCCCGATCCTGCTTTGCTTCCGAGATCAGGCGAGATCGGGCTTGTTCAGGGTTGTATGGCCGTTAACAAACTGGACGGTCACCAGCCAACCTTCTCCACCTCCTGAGCCACATGCCGCGCCATTAAAGCTTTATTTTTGTGTGTGCATGAGGTGTCTTGGTCCTCGTCACTATTAACTTGAACGCAACAGAAACACCAGTGTGTGACTTTTAAATGTAAATTGGTCTTGGGTTTTACTCGATTTAGAGTCACCGAAGCAAAAACACGTAAAACTGAAACGGGCGGCTTAAAGCGCAATCAGTATCAGAGAGTATTCTGTTTTATTAGCAAACTAACGGCAAGGAACGACATTGCCTGTAATTGCCTTTAGCACTCATGGCCTCTGTATAAAGTCCTGTATACTAAATGCCTACATGGCCGTCAAATCCTTTACAGTCATTAAAAGGAGGGTTTTATTGGAAATTGTTTCATTGCATTCACACCGGTCCAATATTGTACCAGAAAAGGCTATATGGGCTCCGACCACTGTCTATGTCCGAGCCATTTGATTTAATAATTTTATCAGCCTAATTATGATTACGTACTGCATATAGAACCTGATAGAATGAGTTGTATTCGTCTGCTTGACTTGGTCTGATGTAAATATCGCCTCAGCCATGGACCGCGTTCCAATGGTCGATTCCAGGGAAGTCAGCTAATTGCTACCTCTGGTCTCCACAGTGAATGAGCCAATAGGAAGAAATCTGATAAACTTATGGAAAGGAGCCATGGCATCAAGAATGGGGTTGTTAACAGATTTTAACTGACAATTTTGTTTTAAGATTTCCCAACTCTATATTTAAATCCAAAGTTCATCTAGACTATCAAAATCGTGTTTTGTGCAACCTTTCATCAAGAGTAATCGGTTGGATATTTGATAAGCGGTAATACAGAGAAATAACCTATTGTTAGCCTCATAGCATTATAGCCTGAGTCATATTTTGGTCAAATTGTGATATCTGACTTAACTCTACCGCTGCTGATTCACTGATCCTCATTGGCTATACTCTAAGCCAATCAGAGTCCTTTTTACATTCCATAATCTCTATCTGCCTCAGCCATGTATTTAACGTAGCCATTTTTTTACACTAAATGCAAGATGAACCTTAAAGTATGTCTTATTCATAATTCACGTTTACAGGAAAAATAGGAATTATGCTATGAGGCTAACGGCTAATGAGGCTTATTCAGGGACAACAGCGGGATAAACAAAATGAACCACAGGGTATAGACCCTCAAGACTTCCAGATGCTAAAGAAATAACTCCAGGCTGCAGTGTCTAAATGTGTGAATTTGTCTCCTGTCTGTTCTTTCCAAAAACCGAAAATGTGCTTTATCCAGAAGATTCACCAAGAGTGGATAATCAAAGTGAATCTGAACACAGCCTGGCGTGGCTCTGTGTGGATGGGCCAGGAAACCGTATATTTTTCAGAAATGATTACATATAACTGTGAGGTGATCCAGACATCTGCGGCCAACTCAAGACGACAGAAGGCACAAGCTGAACCTTGTGCTGGAACACTAAAGGCTCTTCGGGGGCTTGTGGGCGATAATTTGAAAATCCAAGTATATGTATGGCAAACGTTGTCACTATGTCTTTCCAATTTTTTTTGGCTCTCAATTGGTATCGCCATATGAAGAAGATTATCCAATCTCAGAGATGTCAACAAGTCCCAGAATGCAGTTGGCGGGCGTTGTCACTATGTGTCTTCGCCATTTTCCTGGCTGTCGATCGGTTTCGCCATATCATGAAGATTATCCAATCAGGAATGTCAACAAGTCCCAGAATGCAGTTGGGCAGACGTTATGACTATGTGTCGTTGCCATTTTTTGCCGCTCAACCGGTATTGCCCATTTGATGAACATTATCTAATTTGAAATGTCAACACACCCAGAATGCACTTGGCAGTTCTGTGAAGAGGCTGGATCGCCCCGTTTGACACCTGGTGAGCCAGTTTATGTTGAGGCTGAGGTCAGGTTTTCTTACAAAACACAAGCGACTCCACAGCTCTCAGCGTGAGGAAGAACGCCTACAGCCACCCCAACCTTTCATCCAAAAATACACTCCTATGTCAAGCTGTCCTCCCTACCAAACATTTAATGACCAGCTTCCTTTCACTGCCGTCGTCTCCGGGAACCCTGACAACAAAGAGAGTTCAAGTCCTGACAACGGAACCCTAGAGAAGAATCATACATATATTGATGTATAAAAAAAGACACACACAGACACACAAAAGTGTGTGAATATTGATACAAATTGAAACTATATTCCAAATTATGTAAATATGACTCATTTGCTAATGCAGTTTCAGGCTGCTTTATTCAAAGTGACAGACAGTGCTCTACATTCCTCCTGTCCTACAAGGGCGGTCATCGTTCCCGGTAGGTCGTATACAGGGGTCACACCTAACGGAAATGAGGGGTTTGATACTTTCATGTATCAGGTCACATGGTCCACCGTCGTTGTGTGGTGCCTCGATTGGTTGTGGCCTACTTACCGTAACCGGATCCGAACATGTTACATACCCATAATTAGTGTTATCAGGAATATCTGTTTGTCCTACCACGTACCACAGTTCTGACACAGGGCATTAAGGAGAAAGTAGGGTGGTTGAGTAAATTCAATTTTATTCAATTTAATTTGTACAGCTCATAATCACAGGGTGTTACAGGCCGTGTGCTTATGACAACCGGCTGACCCTAGAGAGAAGAGAAAACTCCCTTAAATAGCAAGGAAGAAATCTTGGGAAGGAACGCAGAGTGGGGGATCCCTCCCTCGAGGTATGATCAGGAGTGCAATGGGGGCCATAATTGACATACATACATAAATACATTCATACATACATACATACATACATACATACATACACACATACATACAGGCATCTCGCCAAAGGTTGTTATTCAAAGTTATTGAGCACATTGCACACATCGGTGCAATTGCGTAATATTTATTGATTCATATCTACCGCTGGCTGTTTTTTATTATGTGCAATTTGCTCACTTTTTAGGGACTTATTCGATTGACTTATACTCTTTGTCCATTTTGTTGTTTGCCAGTCTGTCGACTGACTTTGTGAGCTGGATACCTGAATTTCGCCAAGGGGATGAATAAAGTATTGATCCATGTATCCAACTATCTATCTATTGGGGATCAAACACAGAAACTGCCTAGCGGGAGTCAGCCACTTGCACCTCAACACCATCCTGCCCTCAGTGCAAGCAAAACAATTGTTTGAACATTAAAGTTTGATCAACATTCAGAGATCACAGAGTTTCGTTCTTGAGCAAACCAACTCTCAGCTGGACTTGTCTACTCTCTTTGCTGTCTACGAGTGTGTCTGCATATCATTTAGTTCGCTATCTAGCAAGCTAACTAACATGCAGACACACTCGTAAAATGCACTAGCATTTTTTTGTGCGAGTGCATAACGGCTTTTAATACCCCAACTCTGGTGTAAAACAGGCTTATATACGTTACGGCGCAGATAAGAGTCACAATCAAAGTGCATTGTCATAAAACCCATCATTAGACAGAGCTTTTACTTTTATCCACTCTTAGATTATATTTCTCCACTCGGATGTGTTTAAATGCTGCTCCTTCAACCTAATCCCTGGTACCGAACACCCTCATTATCCACCGCCTCTGGGTCTACATGACGGGATTTGCTCTTGTTGAGAGGGGTTTAACTCCCAGCAGGGAGCCTCTGGGTTAATACCCCACTCTAGGGGTACTTTGGAGTACTGCAGGCGGGAAATCCGGAAAAATAAAAAATAAAACGAAAATGTTTATATACCGAAAGCTAGACAATAGAACATTTAGAAATTGGACAAGCGGTTGGAATGTAAATCTGATAAAAAGGAGGAAGGAGAATCGGTGAATAAGAAAGCGCATCCAGAAACACCAATGTCGTCCGTTTCAAGAAGAATACACTTGAATGGCATCCACCTCTACGTGCTCTGACCCTTACCTGGCGTTGTGCTTCTTTAGTGTGGGGGGGGGGTTTAGCCATGTTCCTCACTAAATTGTGAGTATTTGCACCCTCTTATTGTTCATGTTTACACTGACACAAATAACATGTATTAAAAAATAATAACATACATTATTTATGATCACTTTATATATATATTTAGCCCAACATTTTTTGTGCCAGTGCGGGTACTCAGTTAAAAAAATATCTTTGAAGGGAAGACTAGTAGATCAAATTTGAGGACCATTTGTCTAACCTGTAGGCATCCTTGAGCAAAGAAACCTCCAAAACCCCACAGGATTAAGTTGATTTGAAAACAGAAGAAAATACAATAACAGGACCAAATAGTACATGGACCATGCCTGCCTTTCCCTTGAATTATTCTTCATGAGACTTACATGGCGGTATCGACAATGGAGCGACCGGGGCGGCAGCGGAGCGGCGTGTTGAGAGAGAGATGGACTGACACGTAGCGTTGAAACGCTGGTCGAAAATCGAAACTGAGATTACGCAAGAGGCGCGTCTCCTCCGAGGTTCAGCGCGTTAACGCGTCGAGTCCCCACCGCCTCGGGGCTTGCTACTCTGAAGCACTGCACTGCCCCCCCCCCTTCAGTCATCTGGCTGCGCTCGCTCGCCTTTCAGCTTTTCTGACGTTCACGCGCAGTGATTGACTGGAGCTCCACGTCCCGGGGTCTTCGACCCGATGAACCGTCGTCTGGTCCTCTCTCGCCGGGTTTCTTCTCGGGCTGGTTTTGATCGCGGGACAGGAGCGGCAAAATCGCACGAGACGCGCGCAGCGGCACAGGAAGGGACGGGGCGACTAATTGACCGCGCGGTGGTGTGCTTGTCATATGGGCTGGATGTGATGCGGCCTGATGGCTCGGCTGTAGTACTCTGGGGGTGTTGCCGCACGCACACGAACGCATGCACACACACTCACACATACACACACATACCCACATAGACACAGACACAGACGCAGATGCACACTCATGCACACACACGCACGCACATGCGCACACATGCACACACACGCACACACTTACGCACGGAGTAAAGAGTTATTGGTTCATGACCCGCGTCAACACACTGCAGTGCTGCGACCAGACCAGGCGAATGTGTATCATTCATGTTTAGTATTTTCTGAAAAACTTAAAAAACCTGGGTTATTTATTTCAGATATTTTTAGTATTAGATAATGGAAACATGTTCAATAGTCCTACTTGTAAAAAAAAATCGAACACATTTAAAACACATTTTAGGACATAGGGATAAGTTTGCGCACTAGTAAACAGCACACGCTTTTTGTTACCTAGCTATCACTAACTAGCTTGCTATCACTCAAGCCAGACATGAGTCACAGATGCCAGATAATGTCATGAGAGTTTCTGAGGTTTTTCTATCTTCTGGGGGAGAGACTCAGGGCAGAACCGCAATCATACTCAGTACATGCTTCTTCCAGGCAGTAAACCGTTCTACTCCTGATGATTTTCATAGGACCGATTCAGAGGCAGTTTCACACTGATAATCTGTCCAAAGATATAAACATATATTTATGGTGTGAATTTCACGGAGGTAGGGACCTCATTACATCATAGTCGGCTCTGGCCATGTAGTATACATGCGCATACATACACACATACACAAAAACATATATATATATAATATTTACATATATATATATATATATATATACACACACATGTATATATACTGTATCTCTACTGTATCTGTCCCTCCAACCCTCTCTTCTTTCAAATCTGCCCAAAAAAACATACCTTTTCACACTAGCCTTCCCCAGCTAACTCCCACCTTATTCTTCATGTTTAACCTCTGTTTTTCTTTTATTCCTAGTCTGTCTTACATAGTTTTGATAGGGCAATATGTAAAGCGTCTTAGAGTACCATATTAAGCGCTATATAAATTTCATTTATTATTATTATTATTATTATCTATATAAAGTATACATGCAAACACACATCTATAGCGTACACACACTCTGGGTTTCACGCACACATACATCAAACGTTTATACAAACACACATACAAAACCATCTATATTGTACACACACATCAATTGTTTGCACACACACACACACACACACACATCTAATGTTCATCCACACGCAACCATTTACACAAACACCCGCGTTTCTCATTATACATTTACGGGTCTCACATCAGACGTTTGCATACGCATACACACACACACAAACACACAGACACGCACGCACACAGTCAGATGAGTGCAATAAAGCCCTTTGCTACGGCATCACTAAATGCCAAGCTGTTCCACCACAGAGCCGTTGAACCGCCAACCTGGCCAATATCGTCGGGCACTTTCCATTAACACCCTGAAACCAGGCGCAACTTAACTGTCGTCTCACCACAGCCGCTCGTGACCTCAGATCAACCGATACCACACAGGGTCGGTGATTATTCCACGCATAATTGTATTTTTTCTGTTGGGGCGGGCGATAGATAATGAGTTTTTTTTTTGTATTTGATGATTTTAATACACACGCTGAAATTGTGATCCTCTGCGTTCGTTCAAGGGTGTAATTATTTGTGTCACGCAAATCTGGCAAAATATTCTGTCACTCCACTATAGTGAGAGTCATTGTGGTATACACGGTGAGTGTGTGCGCGTGTGTGCGTGTTGGTATGTTTGTGTGTATATGTGTGTGCGTGTGTTTGCTTGTGAGCGTGATTGTAGGTGCGTGTGTGTTAGTGTGTGCGTGTTTTTGTGCATGCGTGTGTTTGTTTGTGTGTGTGTGTGTGTGTGTTTGTTTTGTGTTTGTGCGTCTTTGTGTGCGTGTATTTGTTTGTGTCTTCCTTTTTCAGTGCCTTTAGAGGTGGCATCCTCCTCTCTCGCTTCAATGCACCCCAAAAAATATTGAAATAGAAAATACTGCTGTGTCGGCAAATATCTTCTTAAGAGTGTTCCCATTGTCATTAGTTTGCATTAGTAACGCACAGAGCCCTGCTTGTGATGCTGAGCACGCCCTGGTGTCTGATTACTTTGTTGCTGAATAGAACAAGGAAAGTTTTCAATTGACACGCCATTGTTGCAAGCGAGCTAACTTCGAAACGCTAGCGTCAATGTTGTCCTTTTAATCTGCAGTCCGACTGGAAAGTTTGAGATGACAAAAGCGATAACATTTGTTAAGTTGAACGACGTTAAACTTTACTTGACAGAGTTTTTAGTATACATAGATTCACACACTCCGCACATACGTTAAACAGTACCTACGGACATACCTCTGACAGGCAGCCAGAGAGACACACATACATAAACACACATACACACACACAAGTTATCCTCTTAGCTTTTAAGCATCTGTGCAACAGCAGCTGATATAACGACAATAAAAGAGTTTTCATAAAACGCAAACCACATTCCAATGCTACTCCGATCCGAGTGGTTTCGCATCAAAGAGAAGACGATCCCCAAAGCTTCCCCCTCTCCCTTAACTTAAACACCACAACAATGATTCAACTCTTAAGAGCGGCAGAAGAAAGAAATCCCAACGTGGCTTTCCTTTAAATCGGCGGAAATGTGATTGCAGGCTCACATCTCTGTCATGTGTCTTTTATTGTTCCGCTTAAGGAGGGGGGGAATCTGCGCCTCTGCACATATCAGAGCAGGCCTACCATCTGTCTTCTCATCCCACAACCCATTAAAATGCCTCCCACCTGATCCATGCCCCCCCCCCCCCCATTCATCCATCCATCAAAACAGCCGTCACGTTTTACACTTCATGCTTCATCTGGGTAAAATCGAGCCATTCTTCCCTGCGCACACAAACACACACATTTCTGGGCTTCATGCACACACACACACACACATCAAACGTTTCGTACACACACAAACATCTATAGTTTTCAGCGAAGCACAACAGTTTATATACACATAAAATCCATCTTTGCCGTCTTTGAGGGCGGCATGTGGATCAGGAGGTAGAGCGGGTTGGCTGGAAACCGGAAGGTTGGTAGTTTGATTCCCGGCTCCTCCTAGCTGAGTGTCGAAGGTTTCCCTGAGAGAGGCCCCTCACCCTGACTGCTCCTGACGAGCTGGCTCTCGCCTTGAGTGGATGACTCCGCCGTGGGTGTGTGAGTGTGGGCATGAATGGGTGAATGTTTGGCAATATTGTAAAGTCCTTTGAGTGACCACTGGATAGAAAGGCACTATGTAAAGGCAGTCCATTTACCATTTCAGTCAAAGCGACTTCGGCGCTGTCATATTCCCCTCACAAGGTAGGGGTTGAGGTGTCACGCCCGAGGAATCCTACTGGCTAGGCCGTGCACATTGTGAGGATCATCTCTACGTCTGTCCGTCCGTCTATCCGTCCAGCCTCATATCCGTCCATCTGTCTCGGTGCCCAAACATTCATCTCCCCGTCAAACTCCCCTCACACCCGTCCACGTGTCCGTCTGTCTTTTAATCCATCGATCCGTTCATATGTCCGCCCATGTGTCCGTCTCTCTATTCATCCACCCTTTGAGCGATATAGCCAGCATCCAACCCACCGCCGCCCATCAATCTGTGCTTTTCTAAGCGGCAGTCACTCAAAGCGCTTTACAATACTGCCTAACAATCACACATTCATGCACACATTCACACACCGACGGCGGAGTCATCCATGCAAAGCGAGAGCCACCTCTGGGGCTGTGAGGGTGAGGTGACTTGCTCAGGGGCACCTCGTCACCCAGCTAGGAGGAGCCAGGGATCGAACTTTCGGTTTCCAGCCGACCAGCTCTACCTCGTGAGCCACTTGCCAAATTTAAGTCTTGTTTGGGTCTTTATCGTGCACCACTTATTTAGAGCAGGTTGTGTGTCTGCAATGAATGGCCCGCTTGTTCGAATAAAGAGCAGCTCTCAAGATGCTAATGTAAGTTTGACCTTGCAGCAGGCTCGTCAGGTCTAAAATATTCAGGGGGTTCTTCACAGAGAGATCAGTGGCCCACCATTCCCCCACCAAGTTCACCTACTGAAGGAATATTACTGACATGCTTCCACTACATAAGCCTTATAGACCACTAAGATATTTCTTCGACCAATCTGTCAATTATCCCCAGAGTACACGCGAAACATGGGAAAGCAGGATTTAGTTACTATGCAACAAATAACTGGCATAAACTGAGGATTTAAGACTTTCCCCAACTCTGACCACTTTTAAAACAAGACTGAAGGCTTTTATGTTTGCTTTAGCTTTCTATTAATTCTTAAATAATTGCTACAATGCATTTTTTTTTATCTTTGCCTTAGTTTTCTTTCAGTTATTTATTTTCTTTTATTATTTTATTTTATAGTATGACAATGTATTTACGTGAAGAACTTTGAGTCTGCCTCATGTATGAAAAGTGCTTTATAAATAAAGTTGCATTGCCTTGACTTACCTGGGTGAAGTTGTGCATCCTGGCACTTAATGTACGCACTTATTGTACGCACTCAATCTACATTGCACTTATTCATAGAACTTAATTGTGTAACATCTGCAGTAGCTGCTAGCATTGCTGTACATGGGGAAGGGGTTAGCCTAGCGATTGTTAGTACTTGCACTTGGCTCTATGAACATCTTTCCTGTACTGGCAGCGATATACTGTTTCACTTCTTATGACAAATTTACTTATTGTAAATCGCTTTGGATAACAGCGTCTGCTAAATGCCCTAAATGTAAATGTGTAATGAGTGTAGATTATGCTCAAACCTTATGGGATTTGGGACAGCCCTTCAGCAAAAAACACGTTATTTTGAAGGTAGGTCTGTAAATGTATTTCTGTTGACAATGTTATGTCGGGGTTAAGGCTGAGCTAGGATATGAGTAATTAAGTCTTAAAAGTCTAACATATAATTGAATTTGTATATCAATTAAATTGTTCGAAAGGTAAATGGAAAACAACAAATTAAATTCCAAACTCAAAGTCTTAATGAATATATATATATATATATGTACAAATTGTACCGATACATTTATGGTATAAAGATAGTAAAACTCTGTGTACTTTCAAGAACAAAATTAGTTGGTCACACTTAACAATAGCATCACATTAATTAAACATAACAACACATTTGTAAATTAAGTACCGGTAGTATGCATTATTATAAAGCATTCAAATAGGGTTAAGGTTAGGGATAGTGGTTTAGGGTTAACCCTACTAAATAATGTTTGAATCAATACCGTAACATGACATGAAATTACTTTAGTTAAAATGAACACCATTAGAAAATGATTACTAAACCATCAGTTTATTTATTCTTTAATAATATTCATTATTCCTTATTGTAAAGTTTGATTGTTACCGTGTCACTAATGCTGATGATTTTATGTTTGATACTCACCGTGAATTGAAAACCCAAGCAGCGCTTTTTAATACTATTTATTTGGCCTATTTAAAGAGTGGCCATTCACTACCACCTGTCAATCTCTCTCCTGCTCTCTCTCTCTCTCTCTCTCTCTCTCTCTCTCTCTCTCTCTCTCTCTCTCTCTCTCTCTCTCTCTCTCTCTCTCTCTCTCTCTCTCTCTCTCTCTCACTCTCTCTCTCTCGCCCAGAGATTATGTTGTAGACTTAATGTATTCTTATTCAGAGAACAGTTTAACCTTGTGCCATACAACTGTGCGCAGCCGTGGCACTTGGGCGATAATGGAAACTTCTCGGGCCTGGCTGGAGGCGATAAGACTTTAAAACACGGCCTTCTCCTGATTCTCATTCATTCCTGCGACTCGTTCCAGATGGAAGTTCGGGAGCGTGTGAAAGTTTCCTTGGAGTTGGTTGCTCCGCCGGTGTGTTAGTGGCGATTAATGTGGAGGTAGGCTCTTTCAGTCACACGGATTAGAAGCCTGTGTTTTCTGTGTGTGTGTATGTGTGTGTGTGTGTGTGTGTGTGTGTTTGTGCGCTCGTATGTGTGTGTGTATGTGTGTTTGTGTGCGTACGTGTGTGGGCATGCTCGTTTGTGTGTGTGCGCTCGTGTGTGTGTGTTTATGTGTGTTTTTGTGCGTATGTGTGTGGGCATGCTCGTTTGTGTGTGTGTGTGTGTGTGTGTGTGTGTGTGTGTGTGTGTGTGTGTGTGTGTGTGTGTGTGTGTGTGTGTTTGTGTGTGTGTGTGTGTGTGTGTGTGTGTGTGTGTCTGTATGTGTGCATGCGTGTGCATGCTTTTGTGTGTGTCTGTGTGGACCTGGTACCGATGTCCAAGACAGACACCAGTTTTATGGAATAAAAGCAGTTAAAGGAAGTAATCAAGTGCAGCAGAAAGGTTCTGGGTTCGAACCCCAATTTACTTGAAGGTTTACTATCAAAGTAAACATGTGTGCCTTTATAATCTCCGAAAACTTGAATTCAAAATTAAGTCCCACATTTTGTACCCCCCTAATAACGTTTGGTCACATTTTAACTACCTTGTACTAGCCTTTGTTGTGGGTCCACATTCAAATTTCTCATAATCCGCTGGGCCAATTAATTCTCCCTCAGTGCATTGAATCGCTAATATTCAGACCCCCACCCCCCCACACACAAACACACACACACACACACACACACACACACACACAAACACACAGGTACAAAGACACACACACACACACACTTTGTTCCCTTTTAACTATCTTTTTGTCGAGTATATTGCTGCACAAAATGTGCTCCCACTTAATGCTTGTCCATGTCAGCAACCCACACACACACACTCGTACCCTCGCACACACACAACCTGCCACCCGCCCCCTCAAACTATTGCTTGGCTGTCACCTCACTCTGCCTCTCTTGTTTACTTCCATTCATCACATAATCCACGGCTCGCTTGGATCCGGAGTGTGCAAGAGGGGTTTGCATGACGAGTGTGCACGTGTGGTGTGCACCAGCATGCTGGTCATGTCATGCCCAGCATCTTATAACTTTTTTTGAGGGTGTGAGTGTGTGGGGGAGTGTGTGTTTGTGTATGTCTGTCCGTGCATGTGAAAGCTAATATGAGGGTATGGGTGTACTTTTGTATTTGTGTGTGTGTGTGTGTGTGTGTGTGTGTGTGTGTGTGTGTGTGTGTGTGTGTGTGTGTGTGTGTGTTTGTGTGTGTGTTTGTGTGCCTGCCCATTTGTGTGAAGGCTCACAGCAGTGAGCAGAGAGTCACCTTAAAACTAAAATTTCCTTTGGTGCGACTTCTTTACCCTGACGCACGCAACCCTCCTCCATTAAGAAGCGGCAAAGGTTGTTTCAGATCCGCGTTCGATGCCTTACGATAACCCCTGAGTCTCTCATGATGTTCCTGCGGCGAAACACCACAAAAGCCTCTCTCTCTCTCTCTCTCTCTCTCTTCCCTGTTCTCTCTCTCTCTCTCTCTCTCTCTCTCTCTCTCTCTCTCTCTCTCTCTTTCTTCCCTGTTCCCTCTCTCTCTCTCTTCCCTGTTCCCTCTCTCTCTCTCTTTCTCTCTCTCTCCCTCTCTCTCTCTTCCCTGCTCTCTCTCTCTCTCTTCCCTGTTCCCTCTCTCTCTCTCTCTCTCTCTCTCTCTCTCTCTCTCTCTCTCTCTCTCTCTCTCTCTCTCTCTCTCTCTCTCTTTCTCTCCCTTATTTTGTGATTCATATTTGATTCAGTTTTATTTCATGTGTAAAAGTACATAAAAGTACAGCGACTTCTTTACCCTGACGCACCTAACCCTCCTCCATTAAGAAGCGGCAAACGTTGTTTCAGATCCGCGTTTGATGCATCACGATTACCCCCGAGTCTCTCATGAAGTTCCTGCGGAGAAATACCACAAAAGCCACGAGCCCCTCTCTCTTTCTCTCTCTCTCTCTCTCGCTCGCTCTCTCTCTCTCTCTCTCTCTCTTTCCCTGCTCTCTCTCTCTCTCTCTCTCTCTCTTTCTCTCTCTCTCTCTTCCCTGTTCTCTCTCTCTCTCTCTCTCTCTCTCTCTCTCTCTCTCTCTCTCTCTCTCTCTCTCTCTCTCTCTCTCTCTCTCTCTCTCTCTCTCTCTCTCTCGCTCTCTCTCTCTCTCTCTCTGATTCATATTTGATTCAGTTTCATTTCATATGTAAAAGTACAAATTATGCTTTCTTCCGTCCAAGCCCATCCGTCTATCCGTCTGTACATTCGGTCATCCACTCATCTGTCAGTCCATCCATCCATCATTTCCTCCATCCGTCCATCAATTCATCCATCCACCCTTGTACCCACCTTCCCACCCACCGTCTATTGTGTTACCCTCTCTTGTTCCGGGTGGTGCATGCCCTCTTTGTTCTATAACCTCCGCTGTCCTGAAGCTAATGTCAGGCTGACATCGATGCAGGCGGGAACACACTCAAGTACAGGAAGAGTTTTTAGTCACCCAATTTGTCCAACGGCTTTTTAAATTATGATTGTGTCGAGCCTTTTCAATTTTGATCAACGAGGGGGACGGAGAGAGAGAGAGTAAGTGTGGTGAAAGGCTTTGTGTGTTACTCATTCAAAACCTTTCTACTGATGCTTTTAACTCTCAAAAGAAATGTGTTGAACTATAACAATTCGCGATAAATAAGTGTGCCCGTCCACCATTAACAAATTAACCCATCCAGGGTAATTCTTGTACAGTTTTGTCTCCAAATCGTTAATAAACTGGTCCCTTTACGTTGTTATGCGCTTGTTTACGAACCAAAGCCGTTCGGACCAATCAGCTTCCTGTGAGAAACTGCGTCTAGTACGTGATAGGTGATAGTCAGTGACGGACAGATTATTTGAAAGTGCCCCTTGTCAAACAGTTCACAAGGATGTCTTCCCGTATTGGTTCTCTGCAACAAACAATGTGGGACGACAATGACTGCCATTTGACAACGCTAAAGCTAAAACTGTACCTACTACTCTGGCCACTAGAGGGTGCTAATGAAAACACTTCTACTTCAGGACCAGGGACAGCGCCAAGTCCGGGCAGAATAAGTTATTTTAAAGGTCCCATGACATGCCACCATGCCGTCATAAGGGGCAGATATTCAAAAAGGATTGTAACGGCTAATCACACTCACACCTGGTGGAATGTCATGGGACCTTTAAGAGCACCTTGTGATCGAGAGCAGGCCTCAAAAGACTCCCTCCTAGGAGGCTCCGCTGGAGTAAAAGACAATGACACATAAATATATAAAATAATAACAATTATATGGCCTGTTAAGCCCTCTGACACTTAAACTGTGAGGGAGGGCTACACAAATAAAATTGAATTGAATTTAGTTGAAACGCTGGACTGCAACACGGTAGAAACAAACTATTATGTTTGATGATCCGTTTATCCGTCACGTCAATGTTTATTTAAGACGCCCCTAACCTCCGCCCGGTCCTTAATGACGTGTGTCCGAATTGAACTGTAAGATTAATGAGTCTTCTACAGTTTGAAGGACTAATGGATAAACGGTAGCCAAAAATATAAAGAAAAATAAAGTCAGTCCGAGAAGGGGAGGTTTTGGTCACTTCACGACACGATGGGGAAACCGACTCTTCGTTGTTGGTTTGGGTCGGGAAGAATGTGTTTCTGTGTGTGTGTGTGTGTGTGTGTGTGTGTGTGTGTGTGTGTGTGTGTGTGTGTGTGTGTGTGTGTGTGTGTGTGTGTGTGTGTTTGTGTCTGTTACTGTGTGTGTGTGTGCGTGTTTGAAACATTCGGACTGTGGCTTATTATCGATCACACCAACGGGAGGGGGGGCGGGGCACCTCTAAGCACTCGAGAGTAATCAATGAACTGATCCGCAGCGTGTTTCATCATGGCTGCCGCGGTGATCATTTCTCTGCAGTGTGTAACACGGTGGTGAGCCCCAGGCGGTCGCCGTGAGGCTGGGCAGCGCGCTGAGGGACGCAGTGATTACCTGTTTGGCTACATGCCCGCGCCTGAGAACTGACACTCTCCCAAAGTCACAGACACGCATGCAAGGATGTACACACACACACACACACACACACACACACACACACACACACACACACACACACACACACACACACACACACACACACACACACACACACACACACACACACACACACAAACAGAGCGACACCAAGGTGCACACACAGACACACACCCTGTCAGTCAAGGACACGCACGCATCCACACACACCCTCAGGCACACACACACACAGGCACCCAAACACAGAAGTGTAAGGCTTGTCTCTTAACTTATGATCACAGTTAAGCAGCCTGGGAATCGCTCGGAGGGACACACATGCGCACACGTACACACACACACACACGCGCACACACACACGCACATGGCACTGCGAACATCTGTTCATTTTTTGAATTTCATTAACCATCGGTAAAGTATCATCTTTCAAACAATTTGTGAAACTGTCTTCAGGTGTTCATTATGTGAGTATGTGTGTGTTTGTGTGTGTGTGTGTGTGTGTGTGTGTGTGATTGTATGTGTGTGTGTGTGTGTGTGTGTGTGTGTGTGTGTGTGTGTGTGTGTGTGTGCATGCGCGGTGTGTTTTTGTTTTGCTACACAAGTGCGTTCCCTCTTGCGTTTTCCCCAACGTTGATGGAAGTGGCTCTGTCATTACAATGCTAATTATGCGCTCATTAATGATAATTTAGATGCATATCTGACATGGCAAAACCCCCCCTCCTCCAAACACACACACACACACACACACACACACACACACACACACACACACACACACACACACACACACACACACACACACACACACACACACACACACACACACACACACACACACACACACACCTCCAACATCTCTGTGTTACCTAATCCCCCAGATAATGGTCACATCCAAAAATGTGGAAAGTGTACGATGTAACTTTTTTCTCCTTTGAAATTATAAGTCTACAGAGAAAATTCCATGTGAAACATACTACTTTGGTTCCTGCATTTGTCATATGTTTCACAGGCTCAAATATAGCGGACACAACCCACAGAGGAATAATCTTACCTCGCATGACATTATCTACATTATCTATACATTATTAATATTATTATTATTAAGAGGGACCGATTTCAATGAGCCGTTTTTGTTCCAGAGTTAATTTTCTAATAAATAATATATATGGAGCAGAAATTATGTCTTGAATATGCATAGAAAACAACTCAAAACACTTATTGAAATTGAGACAATCCCATCCGTTGTCAAACATTACGACATGTATAGCTATAATTGACCATGACACACAAAATATTCTATTTCCTTATTGTCGATGTGATGATTCAGAACCCTGATGACTATGTAACCCTCTCTCTCTCTCTCGGTCTCTCTCACTTCCTCTCTTGGTCTCTCTCCTTTTCCCTCTCTCACACACTCTCCCTCTCTGTCTCTCTGCTAAATGTATAAGCATTTGTCAGTCGACGTTGGGATTTCATCATAGCGTTAGCTGGAGGCAAACAAAGCAACAACCGGAGGCAATTACGGCTGGCAGGCTACACCGACTCTTGGAACTTTGGTTTATTTTTACGATTTAATAAGGTTTGGGTTCTGTTGGGAGGTGAGAGTGGTATGATAGAAGACAAATGAAAATAACCGTGCCTTTAAATTAAAGGTGCATTGCGGGACACATTCCGACCAACGTAACATGAACGACAATTTAAATGCATTTGTTTGCTTTACATTCATAAATTCAACTGCCTCTATCCTATACCCTGCCAACAAAGTGACATTATTGCGTCAGTTTCAAGTAATTTTCTCATCCATAATGAATTATTTAAACTGACCATTGTTAAACCTAGGTGTGGCGAACTCTATTTCCTGCCTTTTCACACTCTTCATTCAATAACTAATAAACCCAGTGGCACTTTTAACGAGATTACAAAGTACATCACCCATTTGACTTTGATATCAAATCAAGTTATTCTCGCCCTTTCCGGCCTTGATATAACAGATTGTGGATTCACGCACACTTTCTGAGGCGCTTCATTTTGATAAATGTAATCTTCCCCAGCTTGAATGGAATAATCTTTTTTTTGGGTTTGATTTCTATTCGGCACGATGTAAAGGAATCAATTTACAATCAGAGGTTTTCTGTGTGCCATGAAGCTATGGCTCTATAAGTAGGAGACATCTTGGAGATCAAACCCTAATCTGAAAAATTCATTAAGGGAATGAATGTCTCCGTATTGTACAGTCTCTCTCTCTCATATCAAAACTCTTCTTGTGTGGGAAGATCTTGTGTGTGCGTGTGTGTGTGTGTGTGTGTGTGTGTGTGTGTGTGTGTGTGTGTGTGTGTGTGTGTGTGTGTGTGTGTGTGTGTGTGTGTGTGTACAGCGGTTTCAAATAGCGAAGATAAGCCATTCATTGAAAATGGGAGTGTGTGTAAGTGAACGTGTGCGTGTGCATAAATATGTCCAAACAGGCCTTCCAAATAGCAAAGTTAAGCCATTCATTGAAAACGAGGATGTGTGTGTGTGTGTGTGTGTGTGTGTGTGTGTGTGTGTGTGTGTGTGTGTGTGTGTGTGTGTGTGTGTGTGTGTGTGTGTGTGTGTGTGTGTGTGTGTGTGTGTGTGCGTGTGTGTGTGTTTATGAATGGTTTTCTGCATGTGTGTGCATGTGTTTGTGCATATACGTACACACAGGGGTTACAAATATGAAAGATAAGCCATTCATTGATGGGGATGTGTTTGAATGACTGTGTATGGGCTTGCGAATGGTTGTGTGCGTGCCTGCGTGTGTGTGTCTGTATTTTAAGAATCATCTACCCACACATAGACCAAAATGAAGCAGGACCAAACATATAAGCCGTAAATACTATACATAGTCACTAGGGGAGCAAGACCTTATTGAAGGCGGCTCCACCACAGAAGGCATCACCTGAAGAAGCCGAAGCCACCACGCCCACTAGGCCACGCCCACTTGACGGTCCCTTACCTGTGCACACTACCAGAAGGGACCAGAGATTTTCAGCAACACCCGCGAAGGGTCACAGGCCTCTGCCCGTGGCCCATAGTAGCCAGAGTTATTATCTCTCACACGTGTTCTACACGATTCCTAGAATTCCCTCCGTATAGCTTCACTTACCATGCCGAAACATGCCGACGACTTTTTAATAAATGAAGTGAGTTCAAAGCAACCCGGGATTGGACAACTTTCTTCGAGAATATGCAATAGAATGGTTGTGTGCGTGCCTGCTTGTGTGTGTCTGTGTGTGCATATTCGTCAATAGAAGGGATACAAATAAAAAGGATAAGCCATTCAATGATATATGTGTCAGTGTGTGAGTGAATACATATTTCCTTCTTTTCATTTTCAGATTTCTCTTAATTATCCCCTTGGGGTGCCAATATTGACCTATCTATCCCAGATAGCTGGTCACACACACCCACACACGCACGCACGCACAAGCACACACACACCTCATATTTTAAACTCATGTTATCCCACACTATCCCACAAGGGTCGGGGTTAACACAATGAGTGCAACAAAATCGATTTTAAATATATATATAATTATTTATTGTGTGTGTGTTTTTTAGCTTACATGGAGTAAAATAAATGATATATATCAAACAGACGTATATATTTTAAATTTTAAGAACATGATTTCATATCAATATAAAAAAAACTAATTTAACCCGGTTGAGAAATCAAAAGGACAAAGTTCTATTTATTCAGAGAAACCGAATCTCCCTGGTTTGCCCTTGCAGCAACAGTTACAAGCAGTGAATGCAGCTTCTATGTATAAATGTCTACGCTTTCAGGTTCCAGTTCCGCAGCGTGAAGATTACTTTACGCCCTGCCCCTCGTTACCAAGCAGACCCTTAATGAGTCAAACGAGTGACACCTTTCTTAATCCTACAAAGCCTGTGAAGACTGCCTACTATTAATAAAAATACAAATAAGAAAAAAACATTTATTTTAATCTACATTTAACTTTCATTTGCATTTACATTCAGGGCATTTATCAGATTATTTTATCCAAAGCGCCTCACAGTAAGTACAATTGTCCTAAGAAAGAGAAACAAGAATATATCGCTGTCGGTACAGTGCCAAGCACTAAGAATCACTAGGTTAACCCATTTCCCAGATACAACAAAGATAGCTAAGACACCCTAGAGAAAGGTACGTACTTTTTTTTAAGTGCAAGGACCTACAATCGACTAACCTTTCATTTCTGATGCCTATCGCTATTTTGCACTCTTTGACATCAATGTCATTTATTTTTTTAGCTACTTTCCAATCCATTGTTCAATATCCAATATTGATGTCTATTGTCAGACTCATTCCTTTGTATGGAGACACCTGTTAAATATTAACGTGTTTGTCTCTTTTTCATACATCTCCAGTGATTAACGGCTCTGATACGCAACCCGACTTCAGAGATCTCATTATGGGGCCTCCGGTTGAATTATTGATTTAATGATGAACGCGTTGTATTGATATTTGATTTTTTTTTTCTCAACGCTTCTGTTTTATTGCCATTGTATTACCCTTCAAGTGTCTGGAGAAGGGCTACAGGAGCAAAAAGGTGTCATAGTAATCATTAAGATTTATTATCTTCATTTTGACATTGAGACTGTAGAGATAACTGATGCTTTGCTTCCATAACAAGTGCGATAAAAAGTGCTTCATAAATATATCTATATATTATAAATATCATACATTATTTATACCTTTTATCCTTAAGAAAATCAAGGACTCTGCATTTAACCAATCACTAGCATCACTAGCATCATTAGCCGCACTAGCATCACTAGCCTCACTAGACTAGCATCACCATCCTCACTAGACTAGCAGCACTAGACTAGCAGCATTAGCATCACTAGCAGCACTAGCAACACTAGCCGCACTAGACTAGCGTCACCATTATCACTAGACTAGCAGCACTAGACTAGCAGCACTAGCATCACTAGCCTTACTAGCATCACTAGCCTTTCTAGCATCACTAGACTAGCAGCCCTAGACTAGCAGAAGTAGCATCTCTAGACAATCATCACAAGGGGACCAACTCCAGGACTATACTGCCTGGGTCAAGGGCACCGGCAGAAGCATTAACCCAGCGTGGATGTCTTACTCCTTTTTACCGTGGGAGGAAATTGGAGCAGCTGCTGCAAACCCACAGGAACAAGGTGGAGAACATACAACCTCCACGCCGACAGGCCCCCTCTGGGTTTGAAACGGAGGACCTACTCTCTGCGAGGGAACGGTGCTTACCGCCGTGCCCATCTCGCAGCCCACGGTTAGGTTTTTTTTCGACAACAACTAAAAACGGCAGCAAGTCAAAGCCGTCAAAGTCGGTGTGAAGACGAGTCGCTGCCTCGAAACGTTGCGGTTGCGGTCGTACCTTTACATCGGATTTGTTTCAACAACAGCTTGACGGGATATTCACGAATCACATTCCCCCCCGACCCCCCGGTGCCCTGGCCCTCAATCTCCGAGCGAAGACGAGAGGCAAAGTAAAGAAATAAAACACAACTGACAACCTCGCACTAACAAGCCAGCACGGACCAACCCTCGCCCGCCCCTACCACACCCCCTGTGGTGAGATGCACTTTGCGGAGAGGAAAACAACAACCAATACTCACTGTGGTTCCCCCCCCCCCCCCCCCGTCGCCGCAACCCGAGGGTTTAGCTGTCTTGCTAGCGGTAATAAAGAGCGAAAAAAGCGGGAAGTTATTTTGAACACACAAAAATAGAACAAAAGTACATGTTTATATATAGAAAAGAGCGAATGGAAGAAGAGGAGTGAAAAATGGTCTGAGTGTATATTTGAAGAGGAACAAAGAACATACATTATTTATAGTTTAAGGTTTTGTGTACCCTATCAATGTGATCCCATATTCATAGATTATTTTTGGTACCCCGGTCAACGGCGCACGTTTTTATGAATAATGAAGATGAAGTTGAACCCACAACAAGAGTCAGGGAGAATGTAAACTTTAACCTTAATCCCGAATAGCAAGGCCATCTCTTAGCCTATTAAAGTTTACGGTACCACCCCATAATACCACAACAACCCCACAAATTAACAACTCTTTCAAAACAAGCTCCCTATATCGCTAATTTAAAAACACGACTCAATCCCGATAATGAATAATACGTTTTGACCCCTCTTTTTTATTAGGTTATTATTTATTATATTTTTATATTATTATTATTATATGCCCCGATTGGAGAACTCTGGTGTGGTATGTCAACCTTTGCTCACACATCTGCATATAGAGTAGCGGTTATTCAAACGCACTGTTCGTAGATATTCAACACAGAAAATTCACACACACGCACACACACACACACGCGCACACACACACGCACACACACTGACTGAAGGGTGAACACTGGGTAATGCTTTCAACAAGGCACTGAGCTGTTTTGAACCCCTCCCTTGAGTTTGAACAAGGGTGTGTGTGTGTGTGTGTGTGTGTGTGTGTGTGTGTGTGTGTGTGTGTGTGTGTGTGTGTGTGTGTGTGTGTGTGTGTGTGTGTGTATAAAAAGGTAGTATTCATGTATGACTGCCTGAGCCATACAGCATAACTCTCACATAAATAGCGCAGAGATAATGACACCCTGTGCTTGAGGGAGCTTTTTTTGTTTTAAGAACATGGCAGACCCCGTGAGGTGTGAGTCAGAAATAGCAGTGAACCACAACAACATGGGCAAAACAACAATGAAAACAGCATGAGTATGAGTGTTAACAAAAATAAAAACACAAGGAAAGACTACAGCGTAAAATGACGAGATAATAGTCAAATTAAGATTTTTGGAAGTTAACAACATTAACATGCATTTCAGATTGCTTCCAATGTGCACTTACATGTTTTGTAGTTCATATATGTTGTCTCCTGCACCGTAACCATGGTACCAGCTTTTTAAATGTACATTGGATTGAAACGTATGTTTCTTATAATTCACATTTTACATTTTCACATTCTAATATGAAAAAGATAATGCATGTAGAAACTGATAAAACTTGAAGAATAATGTTTGTTTGAGTGTGCGTGTGGATGAGCAGCCTTTAAGCAGCCTCATCTGGGCCGAGTCAGACTGATTAGCCTCCGGAGTCAGGTGTGAGTGTGTTTAGCCCTTGCAAGCCCTTAGAAAATGTGTGTGTTAGTGACATTATATGTGGGCGGGTCCAGCAAGATGTACGCTGAATAGATAAGCAACATTTGCTACAGTCCGCTAGGTAGGCTTGTAGACAGATCTATCCAGCATCGATCAAGGTGTGTGTGTGTGTGTGTGTGTGTGTGTGTGTGTGTGTGTGTGTGTGTGTGTGTGTGTGTGTGTGTGTGTGTGTGTGTGTGTGTGTGTGTGTGTGTGTGTGTGTGCGTGCGTGCGTGCGTGCGTGCGTGTGTGTGTGTGTCAAGCGTGTGTGCGTGCGCGCTTGTCTGTCTGTCAAATAAAAATATCCACAAATCAAATCTGTCCATCTCATTTTGTTGGTTGAATTATTTATAAAGTTGTGTTTGTATATTTTGCCAATAAAACCTTCCACAACACCACCACCCCCGCCCCCCCCCCCCCCTCCATCCACCAAACACCCCCTCCAAATCAATAAATGCATCGCAAAAAAAGATTACATAAGCTCTCTGCGCTTAATTCTGCAGATAAAAATGTGACCACGGTGAGAAGAAAGGGAAAAATAAAACCTTGATGTTGTGATGTTTCGTTTCATGTCTGTGTTCTTTGTGTTTTTGTGTTTGTCTCCGCCAATCTCTGAGCTGGGTCGGGACTCGTTATGGTTCTGCACAGCTAGACAAGAGGGGTGCCGCGGATAATGGGCAGGACGGGGGTGTTGTTTCTGCTGGTTTCAACACCACTATTACATCAGTATTGCGGTTGAATTAAAAAAGTTTTCCCATTTTAATCCTGTAAACCCTTCCATTGATCAGCAGGTGTGCGTGCGTGTGTGTGTGTGTGTATGTGTGTATGGCTGTATGCGTGCGTGTATGTGTTGGGGGCTTTGAAGCACTATAAACAGCACCAGTGTTTGGCGCCCTTAATTTAAGAATATTGTGTATTGTGTGTGTGTGTGTGTGTGTGTGTGTCCAAAAAAAACACACATACACACACACAAAAAATATAAATGACCAAACACTTTCCAAGACAGAAAGAGAATGCAATATTGCAGCCCACTTTAAAAGGTGATTTAAGATTCAAGAGACAGCGGAAGATAGTACAACAAACATTCACCCAATGAATGAGTGCATAAAACCGCTTGTGACTGAACCTCCTTTCCGCCATTGAATCCTGGAACCATCCTCAAAACCCTACAGCTCCGCCGTGCTTCCACCTCACCGAAAAACAGCCGAATGTACTGCAGGAGTAGGCGGTTATTTGAAGACGGACGTTGTTTGCAATGCAAGGCTAAATAAAGAAGTGGTTGTTTGAATAAGTACCGATTTCTTTGCTCAAGAAACACTACGCCTTTAAAGAGTCATTTTTTATGTATACCTGACATGCGAGCAGAGAGGATTCAGGGCGAACCACAGCAGGTTGGAGCGCAGTTTAGTCTGGCAGTTAATCTTTTATTAACGAGAGAATCGCCCAAAACGTATTCAACGACTGGAAAAACCGAGCGCACACATAGCTACAATAAACTTTGTCACCTGTAGTGCCTGGCACACACCAGATGCTCTTTCAAAGTTTAAAGACGTTAGAGACCTTACACCTAACGACATTACACTGTGTTGGTCGTTAAGTGTGCGGGAAGCCAGGGTCTCACCAACACAGCAACGTACTCCTCTCGACGATCCACACACAGCATTGTTGTCTGACTGTTTTGGGGCAGTCAAATCCAACGTTAATGCCAGCAAAACCACAGGGGGGTCTTGCACGAAATAAATCGGAAACCAAACAAAAAGTCGGGCTTTGCTGACCAGTTTCAGAGGGATAAAAGATCGGAAGTACAATAGCTCCTGAAGTGTGTACCCAGCATAAGTTCACTAATGTGTTTGGGTTGGTGTTGAAGTTGTTCACTCCTTGTCTGAGATGCAGACGCTCTGATTAACGTTGATTTGCTCTACAAACATCTGGTAACTCCATCAGAGCTTAATTTTGGTCAAATATGAATGATTTAATGCCAACACGCCAACCCTGACAACCAAGGTGCTGAAGCAAGCAACGATGTAGAATACAGTAGGAAGAAGCAATACTTCATTACGCTCACATTTAGCAGACGCCTATATCAAAAGCGACTAAGAACCATTTGTACACGTATTCACACACCGACGGCGGAGTCAAACATGCAAGGCGACAGCCAGCTATTCGGAACCAGTTAGGGTCAGGAGTCTTGCTCATAGACACCTCGACACTCAGTTAGGTGGAGCCGGGGATCGAACTCGCAACCCTCCAGTTACAAGTCAACCTGCTGAGCGATGTAGGTGAGTATACTGTACACATTTATGGATTAACGTATAACAATAAAGCAACGGTTTTGGGCGTACAAGGTGCCTCCAGATAGCGACAGTAATCAATACAGTATTCAACTACAGTACATTAATATACGTTAATACATGCATATGAACAGTGCACGCTGAACTATGGAGGTATGGTGGCCCTGGTTATTGAAGGAATGGAGACTGGAGTCGGAAAAACAGTGGAGGAGAAGTTATGGGGAATCGAGAGAACAAGAGTGACCATGATGGGGCTACAATGTCTGAGAGGGCAAATACGCACTTTCATACGCACTCGGCACTGTGATTGGCCAATCAAATTCCATAGCTGCGTCATTCGTCTAGTTCCTCCAACCTCCAGGGGGACACGGCACAGCAAGCGGCGGAGGCGGGCTGGGAGTTAAGTACGGCGGCTGAATCCACTCATAAATATTGTAATAACCCTGCTGAAAGGGAACCGCGGGCGGCTGCCGGTAAGTATTATTGTGCGCCGTTTTGGCCCGATCCGGGCATGGGCGTTAATCCCCCGTTTCAAGTCTCGAAAGCAGACTTGACTCCCTTATGGGAACAGCGTCACATCTAAAAGGTAGCGTCAGAGCTCTAGCTACATCACTGCTAAAGCTATTGAAGCCCTCAAGCTAGTGTCGGCCCTAGTCTGAGAGGGCAAATATCTGAGAAGCCCATTTTTTCCATACACACTCGGCACTGTGATTGGCCAATCATCTTGCATTGCAGTATTGCGGCCGCCGGCATACGACGACAACGACACTATTTTCTCTAAAAATAAGGCGTAAATATTCCAGTACATTGCCAGACGACTGCAGAAAGCAAGGAAACTAAAGACAAATCACCAATAGTTAACGTTTCTTAATATCTTGAATTGTTTCGACCAAGCTCTGGAGCAGGTACCAGAAGTCTAGAGCATGTACCAGAACTCTAGAGCAGGAGCCAGAACTCTAGAGCAGGAGCCAGAACTCTAGAGGAGGTACCAGAACTCTAGATCTGGTACCAGAGCTCTAGGGCAGGAACCAGAACTCTAGGGCAGGAACCAGAACTCTTAAGGAGGTACCAGAAAGCTGGAGCTGGTACCAGAACTCTAGAGGAGGTACCAGAACTCTGGAGCAGGTACTAGAAAGCTGGAATAGGTACCAGACATGGGAACTTTGCAGTAACTTTGCTGTAACTTTGCACGTCAGCTTAATTGTATTAGAGTGGCATACTGTAGTTAAAGACAATTGCAGTCTCTCAGGACTCCAAAGGCCCACCACAGGGAACCATAAGACCTCTGAGAGGGGAGACACCCTGAGAGTGACACAACAGAGAGATCCCTCCCTCCAGGGACATTACACTTTAGCAGGGGGGCCCCCAGTGTGTGAGTGGGCGGACATCCAGTGTGTGGGACACATTTGTGCAGATATGCTGTTGTTTGGTCCCACCAGGGGAGGGGGGAGGGGGGGGGGGGGGGGGTATGGGGGGGTTGGTGGTCCCTGTCACAGAGTTAGCCCGAGGTCAGGCAGAGACGAGGACCGAAGACGTGGGCGATTTGAATGTGCATGGGTGTGCGTGTGCGTGTGTGTGTGTGTGTGTGTGTGTGTGTGTGTGTGTGTGTTTCTGTTAAACAAATAAAAGTACCAGTGCTAGATGGATGTTGGTGGCCCTAATTCCCTTGAGGGACTACTGTGTGTGTGCATGTGCGCATGTGGCTGTGTGTGCTCACCAAAACATTAACACACTATGGCAGTGCCCACCCACCCACACACACAGACTCAGCCTGCCACATAAATATGGCAATATACACCTTAATGAATACTGCAGGAGCAGCAGTTGTGAGGCCTTGATCGACTAACAGACCACACTCTGTAGGAAGACACACACCGATGGCTCATACACACATACAGACACACACACACACACACACACACACACTCAGTCCAACATACACAAAAGCAGACACCAACCTCCTCACACACACAAGCACACCAACTCACGCACACACACAACCCAAAATACACATGCATAAACAAACACACACAGACACCAACTTCTCACACGCACACACGCTCCAACCCACTCACACATACACACCAAATCATGCACGCACACATCCCCACATTCACAAACACGTGCACAAAAGCCCTGATGCACAGACATAAACACAACCCGCCATACGAACTCTGTCACACACGCACACACACACACGCACACGCACACACACACACACACACACACACACACACACGCACACACACACACGCGCACACACACACACACACACACGGGCCCTAACTAGCTCTCCCTCCTACATTCTGCCATGCTAACCGTCTCGCCGCCCCCGACGGTCCCCGTTTGAACAAGTTTTATGTGTGTGACTCATCGCTGGGGCGGCGTGCAGAACACCAGCCACCCTCCCGCCCCACTGCGGGGGGGGGGGGGGGGGGGCTGAGCCCGCCAGGGAAACCTCCGCGGCACCCGGGCTAATGATGCCCCCCCCCCGCCCGGGAATAACGAAAAAAGAGAGGAGGCAGTGTGCATTGTGGGTAAGGGAGGACGGGTGTGTGTGTGTGTTAAGGGACTTGTTTTTTGTGTGTTTTGTGCAGGTCATCGCTCAACGCTGTTGAATCAACGAAATGCAAATTGGGCCGACAAGGCGAGACGATGGGAATTACGTTTTCGGTGCGGTTTGCTTAACCTCCGACGCTAGGCCTTCTGGGTAATCTGCGGGATTTGGGGACGTCGGGTGGGAACGCAAGGAAGGAATTATTTATTTATATTATTGTTAACATTGTTTGTCTACGCTGGGAAATTGTATGTTTGTGTCGTTTTAATGTTAATCCGTTCAACCTAATCATTAGGTGCATCTTCGGCGAGTTGAAATTGTTGGTTTAGAACGGTTTGGATCCTGTTATCAGACACACACACACATATTCAGACACACACAAACAAACACAAACACTCTTCTTCATGTGTTATGTAGACAAAATGCAGGTCTATAATTACATAGGCTGCATCTTTGTGTGTTAGATAAGTGTTAAAACTGTAAACTACTTTTCAGTTTGGAGAAAAAAACATTAAGTTATTTTATGAGCAAAAGCAACAAACCGTGGTTCAAATCCCTAGGTAAATTTTACTATAAATTATAACAGTGCCGAATCTCATAACTATATAAATTTAAGACATAATGTCCGGAATCCTTGAGGGTAAAACTGATAATTAAAAAGTAAAATATCACTTAAAACGACAACAGGCTACTTTGTCATTGTTAGTGTATGAGTTCCTTCAGTTTTAAGTGGATTTTGATTTAAATACCTTTGAGTAAACATTTTGGTTTAAATACTTTTGTGTCCATATTCTGCTTGCAGGTGTCAACGACTTCCAACACTCAAAGCAGGTGCATCCTGGGTTATATTTTGCTCTGAAAACATGGCTGTGTATCGAGCTCTGTTTGATCGGCCGACACTAACTACAGGGAGGTAACCGGCAGCCACCAACCGCTGAACTCCGTTGAAAAGCATTCACTCGTCATGACCAGCACAGTCCATCAACGCTTATCCACCCTGTCTATTCCCTTGAGAAGGAAGACGATCAGATCCTAAAGGATTTTTTCCATACCCATCCATTGTGGAAACCCAAACCACCACCACCACCACCTCCTCCACCACCTCCACCACCTCCACTACCTCAAACTCCACCGCCACCTCCGTCATCCTTGACCAGCACTACCACCACCACCACCACCACCACCACCTCCATCACCACCACCACTTCAACCACCGCCACCACCCAGCTATCTTTTCACCATGCGGTGCCCTTGCCCAGGATTTGATCACTTTGTTGAGGTGAAACTCAGAGTTACAGGAGCCTGCCGTGCCGGCATGGATTGTATTATATTATTGTTTGTTCAAATGTACTTGTGTGTTTTTGACTGCTATTTCGGCATCTAATCGGTCCTCTTTTCGTTGTTTTTGCGGTTCACGTGTTGTTGTTGTTTTATCGACACACTATAAATCAAGTAGTACCAAGTGGGGTGGGTGGAGGTTGCTTCGGTAAAAAAATAAGTCAGTGAAAGTCAAGTCAGCATCTCAATCACCACGAATCCCTACTCTTACTTCTCTATCACCATTGATTATCATTTATCACCAAGTATCACCACTAGCAGGCGCCTTTATCCAAAGCCATCTCAGATGATTGTCCCGTTTGTGCTTCCTGCTCAGCGAAGTCCACGACCCAACGTGTGGACATGGCTGTGCAGAACTCAGTTCTGTTGAGGACCTCAGGGAGAGGGACTCTATCAAGCGACCTGCAGACTACCGGGAACCGCTCAAGCTGTCAGCGTTCTAAACGTCAGGCCGATGACTGCTCTGTTGTTCTGGTCAATAGGTGTGTTGTGATTCTTGTCTCGGTTGTGTACTGTCCTACCATGTCATCAGCATGCAGCATCAACACACTCTTATGATAGTGGGTATCAAAGCGGTGCAGCGATTATCTTCTCGTATCTATTTAAGGATGTTTTAAGCATTTTTTTTGCAAAATATGTATTCATAAAGATTTTGCACATGCAAACAATTAACAATTCCCTGAGCGGTTAAATCATTAAAAGGCCGTCGTGGTGGGATCTTATTTAAATATATAAATCTCATAATGATTCTCGAGTGTAAACACTTGGTTCCACTCCAGCTCTCATCGACTCTGTCTCGAGCAGGGCAGTCGCACTATTGTGTTTTACCGCTGCGCGCTTAATTGCATTACATTGACGGGTGGAAGGACAACAGAGGCCTGTTGATAAGGCGGGATGCGACGAAGGAGGAGGAGGAGGAGGAGGAGGAACGTGGTGTGGCGATATAGGAACGCCGGGGATATTAAATGACTGATATGTTGAAACAACGCACAAACTAACCCCATACACACAAAGACACACACTCTCAAATGAATAGCCTCACAAACCAAACTCACGCATGCACACAACCCCTCACATCCACAACAACCTCCTCACATGCACACAACCCCACATACACAAACACACACAACCCTACATCCATGCGCACGCACACACACACACACACACACACACACACACACACACACACACACACACACACACACACACACACACACACACACACACACACACACACACACACACACACACACACACTAACCCTAGGGGTAAACCTCGAGGTCTCTGTGATGTTAGGAGATCATGCGGCGAGGAAACTGCGAGTCATTAGAGATCAATCGCTGGATTGATGGCGGTCAGCGAGCCACCCGAGGAACCGTTTTATTTATCGTTTAACGATGAGGTGAGTCAGCCGTTCCGGCAGTTATAGTCCCGCAAACACCGGTTCCACAAATCAGAGTTTGGGGGATGACGATCTAAATACCGACAGGAGGATCTGGGTGGACGGTTGGTGTTTCGCCTCCCTCTTCGCTGATATTTGTGGCGATCGATCGTGTTGCGGGAGGCCTGGAGATGGATAAGTGGCTATTATAGGCGGACACTAACTTGGCCGGCCTTGGACAACTTTTCGTGCTGTGAATGGCACAAACATCCTGTCTGGACAATCATGATTTTAGAAAACCAACGTTTCTTTAAAGATTTCAAAACAAAACGCTTTTGAGGGATTTCAGTTGAAAGGCCTGTATTAAAATATGGGGAAACTTTGTCATAAACAATCTGCAATTCCACTATGTAGTTTTGCCTGCTGTATTCCTGAGGCTGTTGGCCCAAAGCCCTCTCTTTCATGGGAACAGAGTGAATTGTTGTGGAGACAGAGAAGACAGTTGATTGCTCAATTAAAACACCCGTCTAAAACGCCAATCTCCCCTCTTTTAACTAAATCCTTAGAGACACGCCCCCTCATGTCTGACACACTTAAAAAAAAAACGACAACAACAACGATTAGCTCATATTATGTCAAACTGGAGAGCAACACAACTGATGAACTCGGGAGAAACAAAAATAAACTTTTCCATTACCAGCACACAAATAAGCAAAAAATGAAAGCAAAGTATAAACAGAGGTGTGGATGTGTGTTAACGGGTACTCTGGTGTCGTACTTTCGATGCCAGCTGCTATGTTTCAGTTGGGAATGGTCGCGCACGTACGCATTTTCATTTGGCCGCTCGGTCGCCTCCACGCAAGGCTACCCACCCACCGGCCAATCAGACTGCCCACACACACTCCAAGCCCTTTTGACCGCCACTGAACAACAGTGGGGAGTCCAAGCGCTGCCCTGCTTCACGGCCAAGAGCAGACCAGTGTACACACCAGGGTTGTCCAACTATTTTGTAATCAGGGCAAGAATTGTTTGAAATTCGAAATGGACGATGCCATGAAAGGCAGCGCTATTCATCCTTAATTTGGAGTGAAGGATGATTTAGTGTGGTTTTTTTATGGCACAAAGAGTGTTTACTCACATTTTGTTTCTCTAATGTTCAAAATAGTACTGGCCGTCTACCCTTTTATCACACAGAACTGTGTTATTCTTCGATAAATCACTAGACACCAACGGTGCATTATAAAAACAAATGAATTGATGTGAAGACATAGAACCTTTTCACGTTGAAATTGTTCAAAGAATCGTACACACAGGCACAAACCCTGCTTGATCAACGCGGTCTATAGACTAGTTGAAGGTCAGTTAAAAACACATCTTGTTTAAACCAATCCAAAAGGCTTTCAATTGCATCTGTTGCAAAAGATTCAACTCTTCGGAAGGCAGAAGCTGAACTTTTTCGGGCGGCATGTGGCTCAGGAGGTAGAGTGGGTTGCCCTGTTACTGGAAGGTTGTTAGTTCTATCCCCGGCTGCTCCTAGCTGAGAGTCGAGGTGTCCAAGCGCGAGACACCTCACCCTAACTGCTCCTGACGAGCTGGCTGTCGCCGCACGTGGCTGACTCAGCCGTCGGTGTGTGAATGTGTGCATGAATGGCTGAATGTTATAGGCACTATTGTAAAGCACTTTGAGTGGCCACTGGTTAGAAAAGCGCTTTATAAATGCAGTTCATTTACCATTCTTCTAGCCTATTACTATGCTAACGCATGCTGCTACATGCTATTACCCTCAGTATCTTTTGAGGCATTAAATGTCAAACATAATCCAAAGATATGCACCTACAGACACAGACAGCCGTGCCGACTCTGATTCCAGATCTCATCTGGAGGTGATGCTGAGCTAAGGGCTGAGCTGATACTATGTGACAGCCCCAACAACGACGTGAAAGATAAAAAAAACCTTTAGGCCAGCCGCATCTCGAATGTCCTTTTAAATCCGTGACACCTAGCCTGTCACAAACGCCAAAAATAAATGACGAACCGCTTCCAGGAGTCCAAAGACCAGCATTGACAACCTCTTATCCTTTTTGCTAAGTAGATTCGAGAAGGATGGTCTCCTGAGTGTTGTCGTATTATTGGTCGGTCAAGCCCATTGCCAACACACTCGTTTCCCAAAATTGTCTCTGATGGTGTGGAGATGGTGGGGGGGGCTTTGTTTTGTGACTGCCAAAGGAAAGGAACTCACCCGCGTCGAAAGCACAACCCGTAGGCATTCTTGCGCAGGATGCCATTACCACTGTAATTGGTGTCACAGAACTCACTGTAAGTGGCTTTGGATAAAACCCTCTGCTGAATGATGTGATTAATATATCTAAATCGAATTCAAGTCTTGTTTTGTCACAATAAATGTCAAAGATTGTTCGTGTTTAATGCCACAAACTAAATGTAATTCCGAAACCTCAGAAGAAATATAATGTTTGAACATTGAATGAATAACCAAAACCCAAAATAGAATAGCTAGCGATAGTACAACAAAACATACACGGATGGCCTCCCCCACGTACCTCTCTAATGTATTTCTAAGGAATGTTTCCTTTGTACAGGCTACCCTCAAACTAACCTAGCCCCCTTCCAAAGGGAAGAAACTAAGGTTGACTCAAAGGGGCCGGCAGGAAACGGCAAAATGGACGAAACAAAAGAGCTAATAGGGAACTGCTCCACGCGTAGCATGGATGCACGCTAAAGAGAGAGAGAGACTTCCTGGGACATGGCGTTTTAGATTCCTGGCTCCAATCAGGAACCGACGGAGGGAAGGTACCTGCGGGAAGCCAGAGCGGTAACAGGACACGCCCACCGACACAAACACAAGTGTCACTGGCGGGCCAAGGAACAAAGCTGAAATCAGCAATCAGCTAAACAGAAGCTGAAATCAGCAATCAGCCATTTCTGCTTTGACGTGGTTTATCCCATCCAGTTATTATACGACCAAAATCCCAGATGAGTGTTTATGTACTAAAAGTGTAAATAAAACCATTTCACAAGGTCGATCGCGTACCAATACCATTAAGGCTTAGTCCTTACCGCAGCGACCCGGGTTAGAATCCTGCCAGTGGATCTTGGCTGCATGTCCCCCCCTCCCTATCTCCCATACCTTAGTTCCTGCCTATGTCACTCTATCATAAAAAAATAAAAAAATAAAAGTAAATCACTCTCAGACCTTTGAGACTGCGTCAACAAAGACCAATATGTTGAGAGTATCCCCATAGCTTCCTCAAGACCTAAAGATTAGAATGAGAAATGTACGTTTTTCTTGAGGGGAAATATTACCTTGCACGATGGGGCCCGAGTTACTGCCGTAAGGTTCAAGGAAAACCATGAGCTCTAGCGGTCACTAAAAGCTCAGGGTGGGCACAGATTTTAAAGGGTAAATTGGAGAAATCAAGACACGAAAAAATATCCATCTTCCTCCTCTGCAGTCTCTTTTATGATAAGTCACTGCACAAAGGGCAGACGCACGCGCAAACATGTTCACACACACACATGCACCCACGCACACACACACACATGGGTAGACACGCACACACGCAATTGTGCCCATCTCCGCAAAGACACGCACACCCGATACCCACACACACACACGCGCGCGCACACAAGTGCACACACGTCCACCCACACCCACACACTATCAACCCCTTATCTCTCAGAAGACGTTGCTAAGCAACAGCAACAGCATCTCCTGCGAGTCTCAATGCGGTTATTCGTTTCTAAAGCTTCCATGGAGACGGGGATGAAAGGAAGGAATTAAATTCCCTGAGCATTACATGATTGTCGTCGGGCCAACTTCTTCTGGCGTTGAGGGTGAACTGATAAGGAGAGGAATGATGATTGATCAATGACAGAATGACATCAAATAATGAATATCTTTGGTTAAAAAAGCTGCCTGCTAAATACAATTTGCAGCAGTTTGTATTGTTGTGTCTCAAGCAGCAACCTCGACATTCCCTACCGTGTTTGTGGTTGCTTTATTTAGTAAATAAAGTGCTAAAATGTTTTTAAATCGCAAGCCAGTCCTCCATTGCGACGCCACCTTGAAGTGCATCCCAAACTATTCATTTTAAACCTCTGCAGACTGAAAAATAGGTTGCAACTGACTAACATTCACAAAGGCACAGCATCGGAGTCCAATGGCTACTCCGGTCTTTTGAATACCTCCGGCTGGATTTCTTCACACATTAGGTTGCGTTTGTGTATTTAACTCGATTCCTTGTGTGTTGACGGCAGAGGCCAGAAGCTGAAGAACTCTCCCGGTGCAAACAGCCATTTACAATGTACCCGCTGCTCCGACACAGTCGGGTTTCACAGACGTATTTGTCTGGTTTTGCCTTTTGTCGAGGGGGGGTGGTTTGTGGTTTGTGTCGGATGAGCTCGCTTGTAAGTAGCATGAAAGCAAACATCTCTCTCCGTAGCCACAGTGAGACACCAGTCCACCCAAACTAGTGTCTGCCTCTGGTTTTTATTTGACTATATCCCTTTTTTTTGACTGATTTATTAAGGGGGGAAATCTGCGTGGCACAGGATTAAATCGCACACAAAGGAGGGACAAGACAGCTTTTGAAAAGCACTGCGGAAAATATTTATTTAAGAAAAAACACTTATTTTATTAAACTGCAAGATTAAGTAGGGGCGGTCAATTCGATTTATTTTGTGGGGTGATGATGCCACGCCCAGCCCCCTTGTGGGCTCACCCCTGCCCCTTCTTATATAAACACTGCCAGAAGACGGGCCGTACCATTTTTCCTGTAAGAGGGGGTGTCCGACCAAAGAACTTCTCAGACACTGAGAGAGAGACAGAGGGAGCGACAGATGGAGGGACAGAGAGGGGGAGACAGAGAGAGGGAGAGAGAGACAGAGAGACAGACACAGAGGGAGAGAGAAAGAGAGCGAGAGAGACAGAGAAGATGCAGAGACAGAGACAGACATCGACAGAGAGAGAGAGGGAGACAGAGACAGGGTGTCCACTTGGTGCTGCCTGCTGTCAATGTACAAATGAAATAAAAATGCTTGTCATTGACTTCACAGGCAGACGGCAATTCCAGAGATGTGCGTACATTCTGATAATGATGCAGCCTATGTCCGTCTGACAAAGAGAGAGAGACATCGGGTCAGAGTTGTTTATAATTTTTCTATTGCACGGCGTGCTTTTGAATTTCGTTTTAAGAGTTGTGTATATATATATATATATATATATATATATATGTAACTATTTCTAACAAATACTCTTACATCTTTCCTACAGCAACTTTAAGGAAACTAGAAGATTGCGTATTATGTCTGAAATCGGGCCACAGGCATATTGACTCTGAGACCTTATTGGCCCGAGAACACCTCTGTAAGCTTGGACGACTTTTTAATGAAATTACCATCTTCGATCGCAGAGAAATTGGCTGCAATTACTTTTTAGTGTTTCCACCATTTAGTAAGATTGGATCCACATTTCAGACACGTCATTAATGAGAGAGAGAGAGAGAGAGAGAGAGAGAGAGAGAGAGAGAGAGAGAGAGAGAGAGAGAGAGAGAGAGAGAGATGCATCTTGCACAAGAGTGCTTACAAGTAAGTTAGGCAGCGGTGTCCCTGAGCAAGGCACCTCACCCTCTCTCCCCCTGAAGAGCTGGCTGTCTCCTTGTATGGCTGACACCGCCGTTGGTGTGTGAATGTGAGTGAAAGGGTGAATGTATGGCGCTTTGAGTGACCACTAATTAGAAAAAGTTGCGATATGAATGCAGTCTTTTCACTGACCTTGTACTTCTACATGCTGAGGGTAGCTGATAGCCTAAATGCACCCTAGCCCGGGCCAATCTGGCATGTTCCATCAACGCCTCTGTATCTTTCCTCAATCATTTACAGCACCATAGCTCTCCGACGAAGGGTGATGCAGACAACAGCTGGGAGAGATTGCCTCGACACTCGCTCCAACACGCTGTGCCCAGGTGTGTGTGTGTGTGTGTTTGTGAGTGTGCGTGTGTGTGGACTGACGTGGCTGAGGTTTTTTTAATTGGCTGTAAGGACACAAAGGAAGAAAATAAAACATAGAAAAACGATCGGAGCCCGACTCAATTTAGTAAAATAAAATCTCAAATTTGAGTCGTCACCACCTTTTGTGTGTTTGTGTGTGTGTGTGTGTGTGTGTGTGTGTGTGTGTGTGTGTGTGTGTGTGTGTGTGTGTGTGTGTGTGTGTGTGTGTGTTTGTGTGTGTGTGTGTGTGTTTGTGGTGTTTGACAGCGAACTGTAGTTTGTCAATTCATCCAAGATTAGTCTTCAGAGACTTCGAGGAGAGAGGAGGAAACAGACTGAACTAGGCTATTTGTGTGTAGTAGATTTTTACAAAGTGTTGGGAGATGTGTATCAGTGTTCCTATGTGTGTGTGATTGTGTGTCTTCATGGGAACGCGTACTTACATGTGCTCACTTGCCTGTGTGCATTTGTGTGTTCACTTGCCTGTGTCCGTGCGTTTGTGTGTGTGTGTGTACTTCTGTCTGTGCGTCTGTACATATATATATGTGTGTGTGTGTGTGTGTGTGTGTGTGTGTGTGTGTGTGTGTGTGTGTGTGTGCGTGCGTGCATGTTCACTTGCGGGTGTGTGTGTGTGTGTGTGTGTGTGTGTGTGTACTTGTGCGGGTGTGTGTGCTTGCGTGCGTGTGCGCTCACTTCACTGTGTGTGTGTGCGTTTTCATGAGTACGTGCGTGCGTAGACATTTGGAATCCTTCTGAGACCCAATTAGAGGGCAGCTCTGGGTGACCTCACACTGAAAGCCGCTTCCCGCTCAGGAGGAAGACGCTAATTTGAGGCGTCGTCATGCAAGCTGCGCAGCAAAATGGTCCCGCTAATAGGACGGAGTAAACAAAAAACACACGAGAACCAGGAACCAAACAGCACAAAGAATATCTACCGTGCCAGAACCTGAAGAGAAGTGAGGAGTCTTGGGACAAGGGATCACCAAACAGCAGAGGAAAAGATCCTCGTTCTAATTCATAAGTCGCTCTAATTGATGTTGCGGAGCCAATCACAAACCACACATAGGACGATAGGACCATGGGCAGGCCGGTGCATAGTCGCACAAACATTTTACAAATGTTTTTATCTATCAACCCCGTTGACTTTTTATCCGACTTAAACATGTGTTTCTTCTTCCGAAACTTTTAAAGGAGTGATATTATTCCACCAGGTGTGAGTTTGATAAGCCATTAAAAGTCGTTTGTGATTACGTTTTGTTTGATTCAACCTTTCGACTTGGTCAGTCATTTCCTGGTTTTAAGCGTTTCCATCGGCAACCTTACATTGTAAACTCACACAAGTAGAAACTAGCGGGGATTTTTCCAGCACGATTTTAACGTCATCCGTCCTGGGGGACTGTGTTGGTCAGGGTTTTAACAGAGACACCGTCAAACGTCCTGTCTGAACAGCTGGGTTTAAAACACTCTGGAACGTAGTCGACTCCCATTAAAACATAACAGGACAGCATCTAGAGACGTTGGCAGAGTCCTGTAGGGGGTAAGTAGGAGACGAAGAACAGCTGTGAGGAGCCTACAGCGGGTGGAGACAGGAGGAAAACATCTGGAACCGGAAGTCATCCTGGAAACGGGGGTCAAAGGTCAACAAACGTCGTTCACGTTTACATTAAGGGGATTTTGCTGACTCTTTTATCTGAAGCGTCTAACAACCATTCATTCACACAATCACACACCGACGACGGAGTCAACCACGCAGGGCGACATTCAGCTCGTCGTGAGCAGTCAGGGTGGGGTGTCTTGCTCAAGGACACCTCAACACAAGGAGCCGGGGATCTAACTAATGTTACGTATTTTAAGAACCTAAGCAACCCACACATAGACCCTATGAAGCAGGACCAAACATATAAGCCGGAAAATATTATACATAGCCACAAGGGGAGCGGGACCTTACTGAAGGCTGCAATAATTACTTTAGCCACAGAAGGCAGCACCACAGACAAAGGGAGGAAGCCGAGGGTAATACGACACACCGGCTCCTCCCACTCCTTCCGGGTCTAGCGGAGCAGACGATAACACTGCGAACAAGCGGCAGAGGTCTCCATCTTCTTTTTTGCAGCTATTAGACATACAAGGGTTCATGTTTATGATCAGCTAGGAGACGCTCGGCACGTGTTAAGATACGCTTCAACCTCCTTTTGCTCCGTAGTATCAGTTTTTACCATACCGAAAAATACTTTATGCCAAATAAAGTCTCTTAAAAGCTATCCTTAGGATTTGACCACTTTCCTTGAAGAACTCAGCACTAACAACCTTCCAGTTAACCCGCGCTGCCTCCTGAGCTACTGCTGCCCGTCATTCTGTCTTTTCGGAGCATCAGTTTTTTCGGTTCGGTTGATTTTCGATGGGACGAGCAAAGCTAGTGAAAAACAAAAACAAACTTCGCCTCGCCAATCTCGCTCTTGACGGTGTACAATTGAACTCGACAACCTTGGTTTTATTTTGTTTCGAGCATTACTGAAAATAACAACTTTTTATTGACGAGAGAATCTTTCTCAAGCCTCGAGAGTCGTCTTTGATCCAACACAACTTTCGGCCAGACTTTTAGAGAACAGTTTAGCCCTCTAATTAAATGCTCTCTTTGAGTTTGGAGTGTGCGTGGATGAGGTGGGCCTGGGTGAGGCTGCACACCTGTTTTGCATTGAGCAATCAGTGTGCCCAGGTCGAACCAGTCATCAGACTCCGGGAGTGAGATCATGCATGGAAACATGGAGCACCAGCTCTCTATCATTATCTGTAAACCTTACAATAAGTCGGCTTTCAACACCACCGCCCTGCGTCTTTGTCTGCAGGCGCCCAGTAAAAGTCGTCAATTGACCTTGTTACATTCTCCAAATAGCCATCGTGAATAACAAACAGATTCACATGTCTGTATTGTCTTTCATGGTTTGGTCTAGTGTGCAGAACAGTCGGTTCGCTTGCTCCCTGAAACTTCTGTATTCAGAAGTCGGGCAATTTATTGAAGATGTTCCACTGTTTGTACCGTAGCAGTTAGCCCACTAACACAAAGGTTTGTTGAGCATTGTTTTTCCTGCCAAAACTGAGTGTAGTTCTAGCACGTTCAGAGGAACTTTTTAAATCAGAGCAAATTGCTTTAATTGGGTTTCCATTCTGTCAATCTTAACGCTAACTCTTGGTGCAATTTGGTGAAAACTAATATTGTCTTGATAATTTATATCACTCGAATGAACAAGTGTTGTCACGTTTTCCACCGGTGGTGAATACTAGATTGAAACGTTTTCTGTTTTCTGTTGAGTTCTCCCTGCATCAATAGCATAAATCAGGCACAGGGTTCATGAGAAACCACACAATGAAATGCCCACTGGACGAGAACAGGAAGCATTAAACCATCTCTCCGTTTCACTCCAGTCCTATTGAACGTTTGACATTTTAACCACGACGTAAAACTACTTTCAGATTTAATACTACTGCTCAACGGATGACCAATTTTACAGGTAAAACGGCTAATTAGCACAAGTCCGAAACACGGGCAGAATGCAATTTGATCTTTTGACATTCAACACACCAAACAAAGTGCCCAATGTTGTGCGAGGTTATTGGGTTATTAACCTAGAAATGGGATTTTTATTCAGGGCACAATAGCGTTTATGGCTAACACGAGCGATAGCACAGGGACAAAGTATGTGTATGTGTGTCATGGTCATCTCGCATTCCAGTGAGAAATGCTAAGAAAAAGATTGCTAGTGAAGTCAAGAATATCTTACAACTGCTGACTTTATTTCTCTTGATAAGGCAATTGAATGTAATCTAAAAACACAACTTATATTGCTATAGTAAAGTTATTGAATAAGAACCTAATATATTTCTAATGTTCGAAAAGCGGGGGATTGGAGGCCTTTTGTTCCAGATTGCCTTGAGGTAGACTGTCAACTTTGGATGCAATTACCTTCAGGGATTAATAAAGTGTCATCCTTTCTAACGAAGCCTTTGTTTCCATCCTGCCTCCACTAACATACATTTAGAGGAATTTAACTTTAGTGTTGGTATCTGGGAATAAAATTGACAGAAGTGAAAAGTACATGTGTGTCAGTACTGAACGCTTGTGTGTGCATGCACGTGCATGTGTGAGTTTGTACGCATGCATATCTACAAGCCTTTGCGTTCGCATGCATGTGTTCATCTCTTTGTGCATGCAATCTTATATGTGTGCATGCTTTTTTGTGTGTGAGTTTGTGCGTGTACATGCTTGTGTTTGTGTGTGTGTGTGTGTGTGTGTGTGTGTGTGTGTGTGTGTGTGTGTGTGTGTGTGTGTGTGTGTGTGTGTGTGTGTGTGCATATGTGTGAGCGCATCAGGTGATGATAGAGAGGTCTATAGATGTCTTTTAAAAGTGACATGCTCTGGTATCTGTCTGTCCCCGGTGCTGGGTCCGGGAGGTCATTCCGTACCTCTCCATGGGGGGGGGGCGCCGGAGGGGGTCGGAGCAGGAACAAAACCAGTGATCAAAGAAGGGGAGGGAAGGGATCAAAGAGGGGAGTCCCATGGATCCAGTCTTCACATTACAGACATGAGGCAGCCAACGCACAAGGTGTGTGTGTGTGTGTGTGTGTGTGTGTGTGTGTGTGTGTGTGTGTGTGTGTGTGTGTGTGTGTGCGATTATGTGTGTATGTGTGTGTCTGTGTGTGAGCATGGTGTCTGT